>NC_042629.1:12689377-12833114 GCF_901001135.1 Rhinatrema bivittatum | reverse complement strand
GCCGGTTTCTTTTATCGCGGTGCACGATAGTCCCAGACAGCCTGTTTCAGGCTCCGGAGAGGGAGGGAGGGAGGGGAGGAGGGAGAGAGAGAGAGAGAGAGAGAGAGAGGAGAGAGAGACGAGAGAGAGAGAGAGACGAGAGAGAGAAGAACGAACCTTACTATAGTGCCTATGCCCTACATAGGTATTTTAACCCCTATGGGAGGGGCCACCTACTAACTCGGGGTGGGGATTAGGTATGAGCATCGGGGGTTGGGGGCCACTTTCGCATTCCACATGAGACCTACGGACAGAACAGTGGTCTCTAGTGCAGATTTGCTGGCTGTTGGAGTGAGGACGCTCACTCCAAGAAGTGGTTTGGGGCAACGTTCTCTCTACCTAGCTTGATGGACACTCTACCTGGGCACAACATGCTAGGTGGAGAGAATGTTGGCCAAATCTCCGCTTGGAGTGAGCGTCCTCACTCCGACGGCCAGCAAATCTGCACTAGAGACCACTGTTCTGTCCGTAGGTCTCATGTGGAATGTGAAAGTGGCCCCAACCCCTGACGCTCATACCTAATCCCCACCCCGAGTTAGTAGGTGGCCCTCCCATAGGGGTTAAAATACCTATGTAGGGCATAGGCACTATAGTAAGTCTCTCTCTCTCTCTCTCTCTCTCTCTCTCTCCTCTCTCTCTCTCTCTCTCTCTCTCTCTCTCTCTCTCTCTCTCTCTCTCTCTCTCTCTCTCTCTCTCTCTCTCCTCTCTCTCTCTCTCTCTCTCCAGGCTGTCTGGGATTATCGTGGATGGTGGTAATCCTTTTCAGGCCCGTAATGCAGTCCATAACGCGAGGTTGGAGTTGTAGTTATTAGCCGCGATAGCAGCCGCGCTAACACTGCGGCTGTTTCACGATACACAGGTTCCCGCTTTACATATGCTCCGCCCCAACTCCGCCCCCTGAATACCAAATGACTAATTTGCATTCGCAAATCGCATTAACAGCTGTTAACGCGATTTGTGAATTTATCGCACGCGGTAAAGTGCTTGGAAAATGAGGCCCTTAGTCATGTAACATATTAGTGTGCTAAAGGAAGTTTTGTTTTTTTTGCAGGTGTTTGTTAGATCTCGTATGTTCTATAACAAAGGTCCTTGAAGTAACAACTCTGTTGCTTGGTATTGACTGGGTAAATGTATCATCAGGACACGCTAGAGAGATAAAGTTCCTGGATGGAATAAATGATAGCTTTATGGAGCAATTGGTTCAGGAACCGAAGAGAGAGCGAGCAATTTTAGATGTAATTCTCAGTGGAGAACAAGAATTGGTGAGAGAGGTAATGGTGGTGGGGCCGCTTGGCAATAGTGATCATAATATGATCAAATTTGATTTAATGACTGGAAGGGGGACAGTAAGCAAATCCACGGCTCTCATGCTAAACTTTCAAAAGGGAAACTTTGATAAAATTAGAAAAATAGAAAAAAACTGAAAGGAGCAGCTACGAAAGTAAAAAGTGTGCAAGAGGCATGGTCTTTGTTAAAAAAAAATACCATCCTAGAAGCACAATCCAGATGCATTCCACACATTAAGAAAGGTGGAAAGAAGGCAAAACGAATACCGGCATGGTTAAAAAGGGAGGTGAAAGAAGCTATTTTAGCCAAAAGATCTTCATTCAAAAATTGGAAGAAGGATCCAACAGAAGAAAATAGGATAATGCATAAACATTGGCAAGTTAAATGTAAGACATTGATAAGACAGGCTAAGAGAGAATTTGATGGCCGTAGAGGCAAAAACTCACAGTAAAAACCTTTTTTAAATATATCCGAAGCAGAAAGCCTGTGAGGGAGTCAGTTGGACTATTAGATGATCGAGGGGTTAAAGGGGCACTTAGAGAAGACAAGGCCATCGCGGAAAGATTAAATGATTTCTTTTCTTCTGTGTTTACTGAAGAGGATGTTGGGGAGGTACCCGTAATGGAGAAGGTTTTCATGGGTAATGATTCAGATGGACTGAACCAAATCACAGTGAACCTAGAAGATGTGGTATACCTGATTGACAAACTTAAGAGTAGTAAATCACCTGGACCGGATGGTATACACCACAGAGTTCTGAAGGAACTAAAAAATGAAACTTCAGACCTATTAGTAAAAATTTGTAACTTATCATTAAAATCATCCATTGTACCTGAAGACTGGAGGATAGCTAATGTAACCCCTATATTTAAAAAGGGCTCCAGGGGCGATCCGGGAAACTACAGACCGGTTAGCCTGACTTCAGTGCCAGGAAAAATAGTGGAAAGTATTCTAAACATCAAAATCACAGAACATATAGAAAGACATGGTTTAATGGAACAAAGTCAGCATGGCTTTACCCAAGGCAAGTCTTACTTCACAAATCTGCTTCACATTTTTGAAGGAGTTAATAAACATGAGGATAAAGCTGAACCTATAGATGTACTGTACTTGGATTTTCAGAAGGCATTTGACAAAGTTCCTCATGAGAGGCTTCTAGGAAAAATAAAAAGTCATGGGATAGGTGGCGATGTCCTTTTGTGGATTACAAACTGGCTAAAAGACAGGAAACAAAGAGTAGGATTAAATGGACAATTTTCTCAGTGGAAGGGTGTGGGCAGTGGAGTGCCTCAGGGATCTGTATTGGGACCCTTACTTTTCAATATATTTATAAATGATCTGGAAAGAAATATGACAAGTGAGATAATCAAATTTGCAGATGATACAAAATTATTCAGAGTAGTTAAAACACAAGCAGATTGTTATAAATTGCAGGAAGACCTGGTGAGGCTGCAAAATTGGGCAGCAAAATGGCAGATGAAATTTAATGTGGACAAGTGCAAGGTGATGCATATAGGGAAAAATAACCCATGCTACAGTTACACAGTGTTAGGTTCCATATTAGGTGCTACTACCCAAGAAAAAGATCTATGCGTCATAGTGGATAACACTTTGAAATCGTTGGTTCAGTGTGCTGCGGCAGTCAAAAAAGCAAACAGAATGTTGGGAATTATTAGAAAGGGAATGGTGAATAAAATCTGTATCACTCCATGGTGAGACCGCACCTTGAATAGTGGGGGTAATTTTCAAAGGAGTTACGTGCATAAATGTAACTACTATTGTAGCAATTTTCAAAAGCCATTTACTCACGTAAAGTGCACTTATGCGAATAAATCCTGTGGACGATTCAATGGCATATATTGTAGCAATTTTCAAAAGCCCACTTACTCGAGTAAAGTGCATTTACATGCGTAAAACCCAGATTTACGCATGTACATGCTTTTTAAAATCCGCCCCCACTGTGTACAATTCTGGTCGCCGCATCTCAAAAAAGATATAATTGTGATGGAGAAGGTACAGGGAAGGGCTACCAAAATGATAAAGGGAATGGAACAGCTCCCCTATGAGGAAAGACTAAAGAGGTTAGGACTTTTCAGCTTGGAGAAGAGACAGCTGAGGGGGGATATGATAGAGGTGTTTAAAATCATGAGAGGTCTAAAACTGGTAGATGTGAATTGGTTTTTTACTCTTTCGGATAATAGAAAGACTAGGGGGCACTCCATGAAGCTAGCATGTGGCACATTTAAAACTAATCGGAGAAAGTTCTTTTTCACTCAACGCACAATTAAACTCTGGAATTTGTTGCCAGAAGATGTGGTTAGTGCAGTTAATTTAGCTGTGTTTAAAAAAGGATTGGATAAGTTCTTGGAGGAGAAGTCCATTACCTGCTATTAATTAGTTGACTTAGATAATAACCACCGCTATTACTAGCAATGGTAACATGGAATAGACTTAGTTTTTGGGTACTTGCCAGGTTCTTATGGCCTGGATTGGCCACTGTTGGAAACAGGATGCTGGGCTTGATGGACCCTTGGTCTGACCCAGTATGGCATGTTCTTATGTAAGGTAACTATGTTAATGATGCCATCCAGCAGTGTTTCTGCATATTGGGACAAAAGGTGAAAGGCTGCCAACCCTTAACCTGACTGACTAGGTCTCGCTGCTAATACTAAACGGATTTCTCATGTCACCCCCAACGCTGCATTCTACGTGGTCCAGAGGTTAAAACTATCTGTGGACTATTCAAAATTGATGTAATTTGATTATTTGTACCCCCTCTTTACAAAACATTTTGAAAAAAGCGGCTTACAATGAGTACTGAATACATACAGTATAAACCATAATATAAATAAAACCCTAACAGTGATACTTTGTTTTATATTTATATTATTTTTTATAATGTATGAATTCACTGTGCCTTATAAGCTGCTTGTTTCAAAATGTTTGGTAAAGGTGTGATATAAATAGATCAATTCTGAAGAACGTAAGATATACCTTACTGGTTCAGTCAAGGGTCCATCAAGCCCAGCATCTTGTTTCCAACGGTGGCCAGTCCAACCCTAACATTAGATAGATCTCAAGCTACTATTCCTTATTGATTAATAGCAGTTTATGCATTTTTCCTCTAGAAACTTATCCAAATCTCTTTTAAACCCAGTTACACTAACTGTATTAACCACATCCTATGGCAATGATTTCCAGAGCTTTACTATCAGGCCGATACAGTACGGAGTGCACTGTTAACCTGCCCATGGACGCGCGTTTTCCCTTACCTCTTATTCTGTAAGGGGCGGAAAACGCACGTCCAAGCCGTGGCACCTAATAGCGCCCTCAACATGCAAATGCATGTTGAAGGCCCTATTAGGTATGCCCGCGCGATACAGAAAGTAAAATGTGCAGCCAAGCCGCACATTTTACTTTAAGAAATTAGCGCCTACCCAAAGGTAGGCGCTAGTTTCTGCCGGCACCGGGAAAGTGCACAGAAAAGCAGTAAAAACTATTAAGTCGGAGGTCCCGAAGGGTAAAAAAAGTAAAAGAAAAAAAATTTAAAATGGGCCGGCAGCTGTTGGGCCGAAAACTGGATTCTCAATTTTGCCAGCGTCCGGTTTCCGAGCCCATGGCTGTCAGCGGGCTCGAGAACCGACACAGGCAAAATTGAGCGTCGGCTGTCAAACCTGCTGACAGCCGCCCTTCTGGGTCAAAAGGAGGCGCTAGGGACGCGCTAGTGTCCCTAGCGCCTCCTTTTGTCCGTTACTACCACACCACCTAATTTAAATACAGAATCGCGCACACAGACGAGTGGCCTGTGCGTGCGCCGGGAGAGCGGGTGTTCTCCGCTCTCCTGCGGACTTTACTGAATCGGCCCGTATGTGCTGAGTGAAAAAGAATTTTCTTTGATGTTTTAAATGAGCTACATGCTAACTTCATGAAGTGCCCCCTAGTTCTTCTATTATCTGAGAGAGTAAATAACCGATTTACATTAACCTGTTCAAGCACTTTCATGATTTTATAGACCTCTATCATATCCCCCTCAGTCATCTTTTCTCCAAACTGAACAGCCCTAACTTCTTTAGCCTTTCCTCATAGGGGAGCCATTCCATGTCCCTTATCATTTTGGTCACCCTTTTCTCCAGTGCAACTATATGTTTTCTGAGATGTGGTGAACAGAATTGCGCACAGTATTCATGGTGTGGTCTCACCATGGAGCGATACAGAGGCATTATGACATTTTATTCACCATTCCCTTCCTAATAATTCCTAACATTCTGTTTGCTTTTTTGACTGCCACAGCACACTGAACCGACGATTTCAATGTGTTATCCACTATGACACCTAGATCTCTTTCTTGGGTTGTATCACCTAATATGGAACCCAACATTGTGTAATTATAGCATGGGTTATTTTTCCCTATATGCATCACCTTGCACTTATCCACATAAAATTTCATCTGCCATTTGGAAGCCCAATCTTCCTGTCTCACAAGGTCCTCCTACTATTTATCACAATCCATTTGAGATTTAACTACTCTGCATAATTTTATGTCATCCACAAATTTGATCAGCTCACTTGTACCCCTTTTCAGATCATTTATAAATATATTAAAAAGCACCAGTTCAATTAAGATCCCTGAGATATTTCACTGATTACCTTTTTCTACTATGAAAACAGACCATTTAATCCTACTCTCTGTTTCCTGTATTTGAACCAGTTTGCAATCCACAAAAGGACATCACCTCCTATCCCATGACATTTAGTTTTCTTAGAAGCTCTCATGAAGGAATTTGTCTAATGTCTTCTGAAAATCCAAATACATCACATCTACTGATTCATATTTCGCCACATGTTTATTTACCCCTTCAAAAAATGTAGGAGATTCTTTCCTTGGGTAAATCCATGCTGGCTGTGTCCCATCAAACCATGTCTATCTAAATGCTTTGTGATTTTATTCTTTATAATAGTTTCCACAATTTTTCCTTGCACTGAAGTCAGGCTCACTGATTTATAGTTTCCCGGATCACCCCTGGAGCTCTTTTTAAATATCGGGGTTACATTGGCCACCTTCCAGTCTTCAGATACAGCGGATGATTTTAATAATAGATTACAAATTAATTGTAATAAGTCTGAAATTTCATTTTTTAGTTCTTTCAGAGCCCTGGAGTGTACACCATCTGTCCAGGTCATTTACTACTCTTCAGTTGGTCAATCTGGCCTACCACATCTTCCAGGTTCACCATGATTTGGTTCAGTTCATCTGTATTGTCACCCTTGAAAACCGTCTCTGAATGGGTATCTCCCCAGCATCTTCATCAGAAAACACCAAAGCAAAGAATTTGTTTAATCTTTCCGCGATGGCCTTATCTTCTCTGTGCCCCTTTAAGCCCTCGATCATCTAAAGAACCAACCAACCTCCTCGCAGGCTTTCTGCTTCGGATATATTTTTAAAGGTTTTTATGAATTTTTGCCTCTATGCCAACTTCTTTTCATATTCTCTCTTAGCCTGTCTTATTAATGTCTTACATTTAACTTGCCAATGCTTATGCTTTATCCTATTTTCTTCTGATGGATACTTCTTCCAATTTTTGAATGAAGATCTTTTGGCTAAAATAGCCTCTTTCACCTTACATTTTAGCCTTGCCGGCAAATGTTTGACATTCCTTTAACCATTCTTAATACGTGGAGTACATCTGGACTGTGCTTCTAAGAAGGTATTTTTTAAGAAAATCCATGCCTGTTGCAAACTCTTAACCTTTGTAGCTGCACTTTTCATTTTTCTCAACCATTTTCAATGTTTTCCTTTTGAAAGTTTAGTGCTAGAGCCGTGGATTTACTTTCTGTCCCCCTTCCAGTCATTAATTCAAATTTGATCATATTATGATCACTATTGCCAAGTGGCGCCACCACCGTTTCCTCTTTCACCAAATCCTGCACTCCACTGAGAATTAAATCTAAAATTGCTCCCTCTCTCGTCGGTTCCTGAACCAATTGCTCCATAAAACTATCATTTATTCCATCCAGGAACTTCATCTCTCTAGCGTGTCCTGATGTTACACTTAGTCAGTATTGGTGTAATTGAAATCACCTATTATTACAGCATTACCAATTTGGTTTGCTTCCCTAATTTCTCTTAGCATTTCACTGCCCATCTCATCCCCAACTCACAAGGGATTTCTATCCATAAAGATTCAATTGTGCATTTCGTCTCTTATAAGATCCTTATCCTGTTGGACTCTGTGCCATTACGGACATAAAGTGCCACTGTTAAGAAAGTCCGGTGATGATGGTGGACCTTTAGCCTGAGGTGGCATTGGTACTACCTGAAGGGGTAAGCCCCTCCTGGTCTCCACCGTCGAGTGGCGAGGCTAGAGCGATGCAAGGGCCAACGGGAACTTTACCACTACCAGCCCTCATTCCACGCAGATTGAGCCCTTGAGTACCGGTGCCGGCCGGTCTTAAGAGGGCCCCTGTGCAGAGAAGTGGTGAAGGCGTGGGTAGCAGGCAACGTAAGGTCCAGTCCAGTGGTCGTGGCAGGCAGCAATCAGGCAACGTGAGGTCCAGTCAAGTGGTCGGTGGCAGGCGGCAAACAGGCAACGTGAGGTCCAGTCCATGGTCAGGTAACGAGGAGATCTGTCGAGGGGAAGAAGAGCGAGGATGGGACAAGTGGGCTGGAAGAAGGAACAGGAGACTAGAAACAGGCAAGTGGAAGAGGTCAGGAACAGGCAGGCACGGATCAGGAATGCAGAAGAACACTGAGTGAGGAACGGCAGGCAGGAACCCGAGGCAAGAAGACCTGTTGCCAAGTCGTTGGGCAGAGGTTGCCGCTGAAGCTAAATAGGGGCCGGACCCGACGTCATCAGGAGGAGTTGGCGGCATATCCCTGCCACAGGCCCTTTAAATTCCTGCTGGCTGTGCACGCACGCACGCCTAGGAGATGGGGCTGAAGAGGCTGAAGTCGGCGTCGTCCCTGCTCGTGGCTGACTCGGAGCGGCCCCAGCGGCATGGGGAGAGCATCGGCCCTGCCGGGGGAATACAGGCACCGCAACCAGGGAGCCAGGAGCTGAAGAGGAGCATTGGGGAGTCATCCCAAGGCCAGTAGGCCTAACAATACCCCCCTTCTAGGCCCCCTCCCAGGAGGTTTAGGCTTGTTGGGATGAGAAGTGTGAAATTCCTGCAGGAGGGTTCTATCCAAGATGTTGGCGGCAGGTTCAAAGGAGTTTTCCTCTGGGCCAAACCCCTTCCAGGCGAGTAGATACTCCCACCTCCGACCTCTCTTCCTAATGTCCAACACATCACGTACTTGGTAGTAGGGATGTGAATCAGGCTTCGGACGATTGAAAATATCATCGATATTTTCAAAATCGTCAGAAATCAGGGGCTTCCCCGAAATGATAGGAAAACCCCACGATATTGATTGTGGGGGTTCTCTTATCATTTTGGGGAGGGTGGGAAAAACGGCACACAAAAATAACCCCTAAACCCACCCCGACCCTTTAAAACGAATCCCTTTGCTTCCCCCACCCCCGACCCCCCCCAAAACATTTTAGGTACCTGGTGGTCCATTTTGGCGCTGGCCATCCAGTGCTCCCTCCATGTGACAGGGGCCAGCCAATGGCACGGATACCCTGTCACATGGTAAGGGCAAAGGGCCATCGGCGCCATTTTGATTAGTGGCAGTCGACAGCCCGGGAGCGGGAGATCGCTCCCGGGACCCCCACTGGACCACCAGGTACCTGTAAAATGTTTTTTGGGGGGGGTCGGGAGGGTGGGGGAAGCAAAGGGATTAGTTTTAAAGGGTCAGGTGGGTTTATTGTATATCGGCTCGGGTGCAGCCGATAAACAAAACCGCGATCGGGCCCGATGAAAAAAAAACCACATGTGAATCAGAACCGGAATCCAAACCGATTCCGGTTCCGATTCATATCTTTACTTGGTAGATGGTGTAATCCTCCAAGACTAGAGGCTGAGGTTCTGGAGGTCTCTTGGTGGGCCAGGAGAGTACAACTGGCTTCAGGAGGGAGACATGGAAGGAGTTGTGGATCCTTAATGACGCTGGTAACTGTAGTTGATAGGTCACTGGTCCTATAGGGTGGAGTACTGGGAAGAGCTCAATGTAGTGAGGGGCCAATCACATGGATGGGAGTTTTAAGCGGATGAAGTGCGTGCTGAGCCAAACTTTGTCTCCAGGCCGAAATTGCGGAGCTGGCCTTCGATGTGCATCTGAGTTTTGTTTTTCTAGGCAGCTAGCCTCCTCAAGTAGACCATGGGTATCTTCCCATAGTTTGTGTAACTCCTGCGCGGTTAACTGGGCTACCGGTGAGGGAACTGTCAGAGGTAATGGTAGTGGAGGAAGTGGTTACCTTCCGTACACAACTTGGAAGGGTGATGACTTAGTGCTGGCAGAGATATGAGAATTGAGGGCAAACTCGGCCCATGGTAACAGGGCGGCCCAATCATTTTGTTGGGTATTAACATAGGAGCGGAGGAATTGTATCAGTGTGCGGTTCATCCTTTCCGCTTGGCCATTCGCTTGTGGGTAATAAGCGGTCGTGAAATCGAATCTGATATCAAACTTCTTGCAGAGCGCCCTCCAAAACTTTGCTGTGAACTGGGTGCTGTGGTCAGATACTAGATGTTTGGGGAGGCCATGAAGACGGAAGAGAGGTGCAAATTGAGGGGCCGATGGGAGCCCTGGAAGCGGGATGAAGTGTGCCATTTTGGAGAAGCGGTCGACCACTATCCAGATGGTAGTCTTGCCTTCGGAAGGTGGTAGGTCCACAATAAAATCAGTGGATATATACATCCAGGATTCTTTAGGCGCCAGTCGAGGCTGAAGCAGGCCCCAAGGTCGATCAGATAATGGTTTTTGCTGTGCACAAATGGAACATGCATCCACATAGGCTTGAATGTCTCTCCTCATGCTGGGCCACCAGTAGAACCACTGGATGGAATTCAAGGTATGCATCTGCCCTGTGTGCTCGGCTGTACGGGAGTCATGGGCCCACTGGAGAACCTTCTTGTGTAGTCGGTATGGCACGACCATCTTTCCCAGAAGTACGGAGACAACGGTTGCGAGCAACACATGAGTAGGATCGATGATATGGTGTTGTGGCTCTGGAGTGTCATCAGGGATGAATGAGTGAAACAAGACATCTGCTTTGATGTTCTTGGTCACGGGTCAGTAGAGGTGTGCATTCGTTCCTTACGAATTGGTAATCCGCAACAAATAGGGCCATATTCGTTGTATTCGTGGGGAGGCGAAACGTATCGCAATTCCCCACGAATACAACGAATCTTTGCCGAATTATTCGGCCGTCTAAAGGAGCCAATTTAAACAAATCCCCCACCCTCCTGACCCGCCCCCCCAAGACTTACCAAAACTCCCTGGTTGTCCAGCGGGGGTCCGGGAGCCATCTCCTGCACTTACACCCTCAGCTGCCAGTAATCAAAATGGCGCCGATAGCCTTTGCCCTTACTATGTCACAGGGGCTACTGGTGCCATTGGTCAGCCCCGTCACATGGTAGGAGCAATAGATGGCTGGCGCCCCCGCTGGCTGGCGGGGGTGCCAGCCAGTGGGGGCGCCCCGATGGCTGGTGGACCCCCGCTGGACCACCAGGGACTTTTGGCAAGTCTTGGGGGACCCTCCTGACCACTGCATCAAGCAAGTTACTCCAATGCTTGTTTACCCAGACTGCCAGATAAATGCCTTGTTGGATGTTGTCTGAATGTAAATCCTCTTTTCCACATTTCCCCCTGCCGTTGAAGCAGAGAGCAATGCTGTATATGGTAGGAGCAATGGATGGTTACTATGTCACAGGGGCTACTGGTGCCATTGGTCAGCCCCGTCACATGGTAGGAGCAATAGATGGCTGGCGCCCCCGCTGGCTGGCGGGGGTGCCAGCCAGTGGGGGCGCCCCGATGGCTGGCGGACCCCCGCTGGACCACCAGGGACTTTTGGCAAATCTTGGGGGACCCTCCTGACCACTGCATCAAGCAAGTTACTCCAATGCTTGTTTACCCAGACTGCCAGATAAATGCCTTGTTGGATGTTGTCTGAATGTAAATCCTCTTTTCCACATTTCCCCCTGCCGTTGAAGCAGAGAGCAATGCTGTATATGGTAGGAGCAATGGATGGTTGGCGCCATCTTGTGCTCCTACCATTTGATAGGAGCTGACCAATGGCACTGGTCGGCCCCTGTGACATAGTGAGGGCAAAGGCTATCGGCGCAATTTTGAATACTGGCATCCAACGGCCCGAGTGCAGGAGGTCGCTCCCGGACCCCCGCTGGACTTTTGACAAGACTTGTCAAAAGTCCAGCGGGGGTCCGGGAGCGACCTCCTGCACTCGGGCCGTTGGATGCCAGTATTCAAAATTGCGCCGATAGCCTTTGCCCTCACTATGTCACAGGGGCCGACCAGTGCCATTGGTCAGCTCCTATCAAATGGTAGGAGCACAAGATGGCGCCAACCATCCATTGCTCCTACCATATACAGCATTGCTCTCTGCTTCAACGGCAGGGGGAAATGTGGAAAAGAGGATTTACATTCAGACAACATCCAACAAGGCATTTATCTGGCAGTCTGGGTAAACAAGCATTGGAGTAACTTGCTTGATGCAGTGGTTACTACCCTTAACCATTAAGTCTTATGCTTCACCTTTGATGCAACTCCAACATTACTCTCTGCATCAACAGCAGGGATTGGCAGGAAATTTGAATCAAATAGTTACCAACAAGGGCCCTGATCTTGGTGGTCGGTGAAACAGATAAGTATGGGAAAATAAGTGTGGGAGCTTGCTGAGCAGACTGGATGGGCCGTTTGGTCTTTTTCTGCCATCAATTCTATGTTTCTATATGTGAAAGAGGGGTGGAGGGAGGGAAAGACAAATATACAAATTCCTGGTTTTTGCCTGTCCTCTGACTAGCTGTTTAATACAAAACATACAAACTCCTGGTTTATGCCTACCTTCTGACTAACTATTTAATACAAAACATACAAACTCCTGGTTTATGCCTACCTTCTGACTAGCTTTTTAATACAAACACACAAAATTCCTGTTTTTTTTTTTTGCTTGCCTTCTGACTAGCTATTTAAATCAGACAAACAAACATACTAAAGAATATACCCTAATAGTTTACTTCTCCCCATAACTTTTAAGTTCTAAAATTTACCAAAGCAGCACTTACCAATTCTCTTCAGCCAACAGCAAGGTGATCCTCTCCTTTCAGTGCTCACAGCATTTTAAAGTTCGCAGGTAGTTTTAATCTCTGGACCTTGTAGAAACAATTTTGAAAATTGTAAAAAGTACTTTCAGATGTTGCACCTCCTTTTCGTGTGGGCAAACTATGCAAAACTCTGTGCAAGGATTTGAAAATTAAATCCGCTTGTATTATTTCACTGTATCACCCTTTCTCCATCCCAGAAGTGCCTCCCGTCTGCTCGGTTAAAAGGATGAATACTGTAGAAGCCTACACATAATTTTAGCTGAGCAAAAGGAGACAACTTTCAGACAAGAACATTTTGCCCAGGTAAATGACTTTAAAAGTTGCCTTCCCTATATACTAGTAGTATTTGTCTATTACTACTTTATGGATAATACATTTTCTGTGAACCGTGTAACTGTGCTAAACCTTTTCTTTGCTTAAGCCCACACAGGGGCATCTCATTGCATATTTTCAATCTATTACGGATAAAGTACAGCCGGTGAAGCATAACAGTGAAATCACAGACTAGCTCATCTCTAGTCCAGAGGCCTTGTCTTCTACACAATGTACAGCTTTTCAAAATGTAAAAAACATATTGATACCTTACAGACAAAACAGGATCTGAAGGTTGAAAGACACAGGCAGAATACTGAAAGCAACAGTCTACTAGAGGGAAAAGCAGCAGAAGTTTCTCTATTCTTGCAATATAGCTTGAGGAATACCATAGATGCTTATCACAATATTTAACCTGTTATCCAGCCATTAACTATCCGATTGGTCCAGTTAACTGCTTTGCTGGATGATATGACAAAGCTGGATAAGTCCAACTCACTGACCAGTGTCAGCTACCTTGATTGCATCTCAGTGGCCAACATCCTAAGCCTCTTGCTCGCCCACACCTTCTCTTGTACATCCCCTTGTTTTCATGCCAGCCTTGCACCAGTCAGCACCTGGGGCCTACTGCTGCAACTGCCTCGGGCCTGCTGTAATCCTTCACTCGCCTTTCTCTTTTTCCACTTTCTGACTTCAGTAGCTACAATTATTTAATTTATACTTATACGTTCAGATATTCAACTTTTCCAACTATCCAACTTACCTATACTTTGGTATTCGTCTGTATAACGTTTAGCACTGAAAACAAAAATATAAAGACACACACTGAGCAATGATTATTCTGCTGTAAAATTAATCTGAAAAAGTCAAGATTTTTGAAGCAATCAGGAAAGGCCGCTACAGCAGAAAATAAAAAAGTTGATACTCCATTGAGTATCAAGTTTGGAATCAGCTGCTAAAAACAAGGCAACTGGCTGTCTTGTACCATTTAGTGCTCAAAATATTGTAAAGGAGCTTACAAACCTTCAAATCTCCAAAGGATGTCTTGAAATTTATTCAGTCTGGTACCTGAAATGTCAGCAAATTGCACTCATTTTGATTTCATCTTTTCAGTTTTGTTCACTTCCCCTGTTGTGATGACCTTGCAAAACATTGTGAGTGTGTGTGTTCTTCCTTTGTTTTCCTTTTGGCTTTTCTACTTATAGAATATTGATAAGGGGAGTTAAGGCTAGGATGTCCGCTTTTTAGAATTTCTCTTGCAGACAGCTGTGAAATTTAGACTTGTTTTTCCATCAGCTAGTACTTGGAAAACGGTGCTGAGAAAAGCAAGCTTTAAAGAATGCTACTAGAAGCATAATGTCTAAAGTGAGCAAAATGTTCCGTATGTAAGTAGTCTTATGCACAAAAATCCATAAACATATATTTTATGAGCAATTGTACATAGCAAATTCAGCCAAAAGTGCCTGCAAGCCTGGAGAATGCAAAAGCTTGTGGAGAAACAATGGCTGTAGAAGAATGCAAGGCTGAAAGAGCAAGAAAGACCCAGGAAAGATATGAGAGTGACAGGTGGGAAAGGGAGAGATGGAGAATGTTTATTGTGATGCTCATTTCATGTTTATCTTTTACTTGCTCTGTAAATGTACTTTGCCATGTACTTAGCATATTTATTTCAATCAAGATTTTCAAGTAGCTTCATATTCTTGTGGTCTCTGTTTTGAGGCTTGTCTCTCTGAGAGTGAGCTCATCTCTCAGCAGTGACTGGAAAAGCACTCTAAACGGCCCTGTTCTATCGTAATCATGAATTGCATTAATGAGGCAAACATATTGTTGGAATTTTTTGTCAATATTACATGAAAAAGTCAGATCCCACATTAGCACTTACATCTGTCTACAGGTACTTCTTGCTGGCTTTTCCTAGCTAGACACAGATCTCCGACCAGACAGAACCTGCCCTAATATGCAAACAAAGTAGAAATATTCTGTTTGCATTTTAATGTATGTTCTGTGTGGCCTCACATTTAGGGCCAATACATGTCCCTTGTACAGGGTTTGTATGGATGGTAGTAGCACTGAGTAGTGTGCAGTGGATTGAATTCATTGGCTTTTATATCTGCAGAAAGTGAATTAAAATAGGAGAATGCCAAAGTTGATAATGAAATTTCTTAAGATATAAGCATTAGTCTGCAAAGCTTAAAGAATAGTCTGCAATTCAAAAGGAGCTGATTCTATTGCTTTATTAGGTAATAGAATCATACTCTAATGCAAGACAAGTTAGGAAACAGAGCAGAGAATCATTGCAATATTTGCTAATTGTAATTTCTGGGAGCAGTATAACACATGACCCATTTTATCTACAGAATTTGCTGATGACAATATAGTATTTACAGAATCTAGTATGCACTAATCACAAATTAGTCAAAGCTGCAAATGTGTAAGAACTTAGGGGTAGATTTTCAAAAAATGCGAATAGGCGTACTTTTGCTGGCGCATCAGGCGCAAGCAAAAGTACGCTGGATTTTTGTAGATAGCGCGGAGCCGCGCGTATCCACTAAAATCCTTGATCGGCGCGCGCAAGGCTATGAATTCTGTATAGCCGGCGCGCACCGAGCCGCGCAGCCTACCCCCGTTCCCTCCAAGGCCGCTCCGAAATCGGAGCGGCCTTGGAGGGAATCCTCTAACACCCTCCCCTCACCTTCCCCTCCCTTCCTCTACCTAACCCACCCGCCCGGCCCTGTCTACACCCCCCCCTTACCTTTCTCCGGGGATTTACGTCTCCCGGAGGGAGAAGTAAATTCCTGCGCATCAGCGGGCCTGTTGCGCGCCGGGACGCAACCTGGGGGCGGGTACGGAGGGTGCGGCCACGCCCCCGGACCGCCCCGGGCCGTAGCCACGCCCCCGTACCCGCCCCAAAACGCTGCCGACACGCCCCCTAAACGCCGCGACGACCGGGCCTGCCCCCGACACGCCCCCGACACGCCCCCTCGGAGAACCCCGGGACTTACGCGAGTCCCGGGGCTCTGCGCGCGCCGGTAGGCCTATGTAAAATAGGCTCACCGGCGCGCAGGGCCATGCTTGCCTAAATCCGCCCGGTTTTGGGCGGATTTAGGCGAGCAGGGCTCTGAAAATCCGCCCCTTAGGAAGTATCCCATAATATATTGGATAGCCTCTAGTTTTCTTGGTTTGCATACAATAAGTTGTCAATGAACAACCACAACATACCTAGTAATATTGATAGCAGTATCCTTGTAATAACTACACTTTTTTACATGCTATGGGGCGGATTTTCAAAGCCCTGCTCGCCTAAATCCACCCAAAACCGGGCGGATTTAGGCGAGCATGGCCCTGCGCGCCGGTGAGCCTATTTTACATAGGCCTACCGGCGCGCGCAGAGCCCCGGGACTCGCGTAAGTCCCGGGGTTTTCGGAGGGGGGCATGTCGGGGGCGTGTCGGGGTGGGACCGAGCGCAGCGGCATTTTCGGGGCGTGTCGGCAGCATTTTGGGGGCGGGTACGGGGCGTGGGTACGGCCCGGGGCGGTCCGGGGGCGTGGCCGCGCCCTCCGTACCCGCCCCCATGTCGCGTCCGGCGCGCAAGAGGCCCGCTGGCGCGCGGGGATTTACGCCTCCCTCTGGGAGGCGTAAATCCCCTGACAAAGGTAAGGGGGGGCTTAGACAGGGCCGGGTGGGTGGGTTAGGTAGGGGAAGGGAGGGGAAGGTGAGGGGAGGGCAAAAGGAAGTTCCCTCCGAGGCCGCTCCGATTTCGGAGCGGCCTCGGAGGGAACGGGGGTAGGCTGCGCGGCTCGGCGCGCGCCGGCTATACAAAATCAATAGCCTTGCGCACGCTGATCCAGGTTTTTAGAAGATACGCGCGGCTCCGCGCGTATCTACTAAAATCCAGCTTACTTTTGCTTGCGCCTGATGCGCCAGCAAAAGTAGGCCAATTCGCGCTATTTGAAAATCTACCCCTATGACTAGCACTAAAAATTCATTCTTACAATGTTTATCATGGAATGAGATAAGTTGTTCCCCATACCAAACCCAAGTTCATAAGATGCTCAGAGCCTGTCACTTTCTGTGCAATTCAGGCACGAGTCTGTACTGTTCTGGGACAGTTTTAAATTAAGTACGATAACTTGATAAATGGTGAAATATATACCCAAACCAGCAAGTAAATGTTTTTTTTTTCCTATTGCACCTCCACCTACACAACACTAAATCAACAGAATTTAAAGCAAAACGAAAAAACAAGAACCTTGTACCCAATATCTATAAACAGTAGATCTAAAAGAGATTTACTAGGTTTGCTGCAGTGAAATGTGTCCCAAATGTAGGTGAGATTAGGAGACATCTGTGGAGGCATACTGTGTGCACTGTGTTGCTACTAAAATTCCAGAAAATTGCTCGATGTGTTGAATTCAATTAGATTTGATTATATTTCCATAGCCTAAACTAGTGTTAATTTGTCTAACAGAATGGAAGCACACAAGGCTTGTACAAAGTCATCCAGTGCAAGCTAGCACTGCATTGTGTAAGAATGAAGACCAAGCAGATAAAATGAAAATATGTACATAGACCAGCTTTTATTGATATTCCCTCCTCATTGTTTGTAAGTGCAATTTATAGTAAGCCCTGTACTCCTGTATTAAGATGGATGACGAGTGAATTTATGGAGCATTTATGTGAGAGAGAGTGACTCCAGATTGATATCCTTTAAGAGCTTTCATAGGACCCAGGTTTTATACATTTAGTGAGATTTTATCCAATAAATGTTGCAGGTGGGGGTTGCCAAATGGAAGGTAACGATATATATATATACGCTCTTGTATTGCCCACTGATGCATAGATTTTGGCAGAGGATGTTAAATTTTATTTCTCTGAATGTCAAATTCCAGTCTAATCTCTATCAGGTCTCTGTTATTGTTTGTAAGGTTTTGGATGGACCCTTGGACACTGTGGCTGCTGACCATGCTCATGGGGGGGAAGTCCCGTGAGGGGCCACAGGTCAGGCTCAGCTTTAGGACACACAACACAGATAGATCTTTTATTAACAGTATTGAGGAGCCACCAGAGGTGGCAGTAGTGAGCAGAGATGAAGCCCGGCTGGGCTTGTAGTCCCTCAGGGCTCAGGAACAGCGATCCCTCAATGGTTGTGCTGTAGTGAAGAGAAACTGAGATAGTGAGTACAATGAAGTATATGCAGGGTTCTGGAATAGAGCCTCATTGGTTGAGTACTCACACAGCGGTTTCTCTCAGTAGGAATCACAGGAGCTGGAGTAGAGGCAGGCCCTCGAGGAGCGAGTACCTGGTTCCAGGGAACAGCTCTGAGAGAGAAGTAGATAGTAGATAGTAACTCAGCGGTATCTTCCAGGCAGAAGTGAAGTCCAGGCAGTGAGTCCGGGAACATGGGCCCTTGAGGAGTGAGTACCGGGTACAGACAGCGACCTGAAAGAGAAGAGAGAGGCCCCCGAGAAGCGGGTACCCCAATAGAGTACGTCCAGTAATGGAGAGGCAGAGTAGCTAGGTACGGAAAGCAAATCCCATCCGTAAGGAGTTCACCAGTACGAATACCTGTTGCTAACTCAATTAGCTAGCAGCAGTGTAGGCTTTTTGTATCCGGGATGCGTGACGTCATCACAGGGGGACGCTCCTCAGGTTCGCGCCAAAGAAAGTATTTGAAGCAGGGCCGCGCGGCACATGCACCCTAAGGCAGCTGGACAGCATGGTGGGAGGCAGCGCCCAAGCCGGACCGGGGACGCCGGAGAGGATGGCAGGCAGACGCCACGGCAGCCAAACGTCCGTCAACAGCGGGAGGAGTCGCCAGAGAGGTAAGGAGTGCCGAGTGGAGACATCGGGCAGCGACAGTCGTAACAGTCTCCTCCTAAATATCATGGACATTTATTTATTTATTTATTTTATTTATTTAAAAAAAAAATTCTATACCGTCGTTAAGTTAAATACCATCACAACGGTTTACAGAAGGGCACGATAAAGAGAAATATGGGTGGTATAGATTACAAATTACTCGTGTGCCATCATAGTGCGGTAACAATTTAAAATAATAAACTAGGTGTGTAAGTTAAACCTGATTGTTAGGAACAAATTAGGCAGTTTGATTTTAACATTAATATGAACTATTTAAGAAGAGGTGCTATATAGCTATTCTCTTGGCTCAAACAAATGATTTTGAGACATTTGAAAACCTCTGATGTGATCTTTTCAGAGTGGTAGAATTTAGTTTAATCTACAGCTTCTTATAAACACGTATTAGCAAAAATGCATAAATACAAATAAACATGACACTGCCAATATATTTGGGTTCATTTCTTTAAATTCACCAAAGTATAGGTAATTTTAAGGTTTCCTAAACTAAAAATAAGGAAGCCAAACACCAACAATCCAAAGTAATCTCATAAAAGGAAAGATGTTAATAGTTAGCACTGCCCTTAAGTTTAATGCTGTCCATCTGGTCTCATAAAATTGTGCAAATGCATTGAGCAGTATCTTAAAGCGCAGGTTTCTAATCATATTCCAGACTGCATGAAAAAGTCTTGCTAATTAAACTCTCCATCCTCTTCATCTTTTACTTTTACTTTTTTTTTAATTTTGCAAATAAAATCCCCAATCCTTGATATCCAAGGCGCTGGTGAAGTAAAGAGCCATATGGAACTGTCAAGCAGTAACAAACCCACACAAGAATATTGTCTAGCTCCTCTGAGCTGCTTGTTAAGATTACAGTAGATAAGATTATCAAGTAGCTTGGAGTAACTGGACTATCTTATTGTGTGGGTTTTTACCACTTGACAGTTCCATATGGCTTATTTCGCCAACTTGTTTCTCAATAAAAGTTTTGCAAACAAAAACATTTTATGCTATGTGCATGTTTGCCTTTATTTCTCAAAGAAAATTTTGCAAACAAAAACAAAAGATGGGTGAAGGAATCAGGAATTATTTGCCAGCATTTGTGGCTTTACTTTCCTACCAGTTAACATTGCTGACCACTAAAGAATAATCTAAAGAATAATCTAGGTCATGACAACGCCCCCAGATACAACCGGACACACTACAGCCTAGTCATTAGAGTGCCAAGTATTTCTCAAACAAAACCACAAACAATCACCTTTACCAGAATTCAGCACTCGGCACTGCAATCTCCAGCACGCATCCAACTCGTCTGCCATCAGCCACTCCTCCAATCATCATCCAGCAGCCACTCCTCCAATCATCATCCAGCAGCCACTCCTCCAATCATCATCCAGCCTCTTCCAGAAGCCACGCACCTAAACCTCATACAGCAAGCTCTCATCCAATCACACACTACTATCAAACCTTCTACAACTCTACAACACTACCAGTCTTCGAACTATCATCAAACCCATCCTGCTCTCACCTCACTCAAGACTTAATACTCTACTACAATACAGCACACCAGTTACAATCTGACCACAATGCTCATGGGCCTCCCAATTCCTATCCTCCAGCACAGGAACTTTCTCACAGGAAAACATTCTTTGATCTCACGCCCACCCACCTACAAATCACTTATCCCCATCATGATTTCCCCGTTTACCCAAACTTTAGGCCTAGCTCTTTTTTCTTTGATACTATTCAACGCTCAATCGCTCTCCAAGAAAACACTAATACTCAATGACATTCTCTTGGACAAAAATCCGGACTTCTGCGCCATAACTGAAACATGGCTTAAACACACGGACACCGCACTAATAAACCAACTTCCAATTCAAACCTACGATATCTTCTCGATCCCTAGAAAGAAGAAAAGGGGTGGAGGTATCCTCCTAGCAGCCAAAAAAGAGCTAAAAATTACCCAATGCCCAATTAACTCACCTTCAAAAATAGAAACAGGCCTATTCAAATCTGACAGTCTACAAATCCTTCTAATCTATGCTCCCCCAGGCCTTCTGGAATCCGATGCATCACCCATACTAGAATTAACAACAACTTACCTAAATCTGGAGCACCCCGCCATAATATTGGGAGACTTTAACCTACACGTCGACGACCCCATTCTCTCAACTAATTGCGAATCTTTCCTAACCGCCATGTCGGCCATAGGCTTCAAGCAGATCATAAACAAACCAACCCACAGAGCAGGTCATACCCTGGACCTTATATTTGTAAACTCTAACATCTCTCAATCAACTACACCCAAATGCCAACCTGTTCCATGGTCTGACCATACTGTAATATCTTCCGCCTTTTCGCTAGAACAAATAAGCAAAAAACCTGTCCCACAACCTGAATTCATATACAGGAAATCGTGCACATCCGAGGAATTACACAATCATCTTGGCCCAGAACTCCCACTTATAGACACCTCTTCACCCAACTCAGCCCTCCACTCTTGGTCCAAGATAACAGAAACAGCAGCTAATAATCTCTGTCCTCTGGCAACAAAAAAACTCGATCACAACACCTCCAAAAGACAACCCTGGTTCAAAGAAGAACTTCAAAAACTGAAACACTCCCTCCGACAGAAGGAAAGCAAATGGCGGAAAACACCAACACAGACTTCCCTATCTGCTTACAAACTCGCACTCCACCAATACAAAAGCACTACATTAAAAACAAAAAGGGACTTCTTTGCTCAGAAGATCCACCATATTATCTTTGATTCCAAAGCCCTCTTTGCCTATGTATCTAATTTAACGCAAACCACGACTCCTGACATCCCTGCCAACCTAGCACAAGAAAAAGCAGAGGAGCTGGCCCTCTTCTTTAGCAACAAAATCTCCAACCTAATAACACAGCTGAAAACAAACACCTCAACGCCATCCAACACATACTTCCACCACAACAAAAACATCACTCTACAATCCTTCGAACCCATCACTACTACGGAGATACTTTCTACATTGAAGAAAATGAAACCTTCATCTCACCCATTAGACCACATCCCATCCAAACTTCTCCTGCTAATACCAGACACAATCTCCAATGCTCTGACAGACATCATTAACTGTTCCCTAGCACAAGGAATCTACCCGGACGACCTGAAAACTGCATCCATCAAACCGCTCTTAAAAAAACCTAACTTAAATCCTAATGATCCTACTAATTTCCGTCCTATATCCAATCTCCCTTTCATAGCCAAGGTAATGGAAAAATTAGTTAACTCCAGACTCTCAGACTACCTCGAGGAACATAAAATTCTGTTCCCGGCCCAATATGGCTTCAGAAAAGCTTTAAGTACTGAATCACTACTAATTTCCCTGACCGACTACCTCATCATGGGCCTGGACAAAGGTCACACTTATTTACTGATCCTCCTGGACCTCTCAGCTGCCTTTGATACGGTTAACCATTCCACACTGCTAATACAATTAGCAAACATCGGAATAACAGGAACAGCTCTATCGTGGTTCAAATCATTCTTAGAGAACAGAAAATACAAAGTAAAAATTCACAACAAAGAATCTCAACACTACTCTTCATCTACGGGAGTTCCACAGGGCTCCTCCCTTTCACCAACGCTCTTTAATATCTACTTGCTCCCTCTTTGCCAACTGCTAACTAATTTAAACCTTAAACACTTTCTTTATGCAGATGACGTCCAGATAGTCATCCCTGTCAAAGAATCCTACACCAAAACTCTTGAATTCTGGGAAAATTGTCTTAAAAAAATTGATGGACTCCTCTCCAACCTTAATCTAATACTAAACTCTTCAAAAAGCGAACTCCTCCTAATTTCATCTGAAAACAGTAACATCGACACAAATCCTCCACCCAATTTACAAGCTCCACAAGTAAGAAACCTGGGAGCTATCATTGATAACAGATTAAACCTTAAAGCATTCATAAATCAAACTACTAAGGACTGCTTCTATAAACTCCAAGTCTTAAAAAGAATAAGACCACTCTTCCACTTTCAAGACTACAGAACTATTCTGCAATCAATATTTGCTAAACTAGATTACTGCAACTCCCTGCTATTAGGTCTTCCTTCATCTCACACTAAACCTCTTCAGATGGTTCAAAACACGGCTGCGAGAATATTAACTAACACTCGGAGAAGAGACCACATATCACCAATCCTCAAAGACCTGCACTGGCTGCCAATTCACTACAGAATCATATATAAATCCATAACCACTATCTTCAAAGCTATACATCAACACTCTCAGCTCAACCTTCAAATTCCTCTCAAAAAATTTACGTCCAACAGACCAATCAGAGAATCCTATAGAGAAACCCTACAAGTACCACACTCCAAATCCATGAGGCACATAACCACCAGAGACAGAGCTTTCTCCACTGCAGGACCAACACTGTGGAATTCCATCCCACCAGATTTGCGACAGGAACCCTGCCTTCCCACATTTAGGAAAAGACTCAAAACGTGGCTATTCATGAAAGCCTTTCCCGAACTAAACTGAACCTATTCCATTATTAAATAGTCGCTCAGACTTTGCCTTAATCATGGTAATTAACATCCCTACCTCATAAGGGCAATTCATTAATGCTTCAAGCACATTGTCTGACATATATACTCTCTCTATTTAATCCCCTGCTTCTTTTTCTATGCTCCAAGTTGTATTACTCCCTTGTTTTATTGTAACTGCATTCCTTAGCCTTTCTCTTGTTTAATGTGTTAATGTTTTATCATTACTATTATCATTATTTATTACTATTATTAGGATCAATGTTATTTTTTACCTTTTTGTTCCCTATCCACTTGTTAAATGTAAACCGGCATGATGCGATATTTATCGCGAATGCCGGTATAGAAAAACAAAATAAATAAATAAATAAATAAATTATGGGTCTACCACCTATTCTCACAGGACAAGCAGGATGGTTGTCCTCACAAATGGGTGACATCAAGGATGGAGCCCAACCACGGAAAACTTCTGTCAAAGTTTCAGGAACTTTGACTGGCCCCTACTGGGCATGCCCAGCACGGCACTAACCCTGCAGCCAGCAGGGGTCTCCCTTCAGTCTTCTTTTTTCCGCGCAGCAGTAGCCACGCGGTAGAAGAGCTCTTAAACCATGTTCCTGACAGGAATTTTCTTATTACTTTTCTGAAGAAAAATTTGCCCCTCAGGGGTCTCCCTTCTTCAAATTTTTCGGTCCGCGGAACTTCGGTAAGTTTTTGCCGTCGTTTGGTCGACTACCGTCGAGTTTGGCCCTTGAGGCCCGTTGGCAGTCGACAGTCCCGCGGCTAAATTTTTGGCCTATCGCCATGGCGTCGGGGTTCCGTCGGTGTCCGGACTGTACCCGAACTATGTCAATCACAGACCCACATAGAGTCTGTGTTTTGTGTTTAGGGAGTGAGCATGATGTCCTGACTTGCACCAAATGTGCCCTAATGACACCAAAAGGTCGCAAAGCCAGAATGGAGAAGATGGGGCTCCTCTTCCATGCTCGCACCCCAATGCCATCGATTGCATCGACGTCATCGGAACCGGCACCGTCGAGGTCTCATCATCATCGACAAGCCTCCGGTGACCGTCCGCCACCGATGACTTCACGGCCATCGACTCCCGTCCCTTCCCCTGATGATCGAGGGGATCGGAAAGAGAAACATCGCCATCGACGTCATAAGTCTCGGCCCGTCGAGGAATCAACGTCATCGACCTCAGTACCGTCCGAGCCTCCGCCAAAAAAGTCTCGACCAGAAGTGGCACCGTCCACTCCTGTCTCGCAGACACTGAGGCAACCCTCACCCCCTCGGAGTTTGGGAGCCGCGATTCCACCGGTGACGGTGGTCCCTCCGGCTCAGCCTCAGCCTCCCTCTCCCGTCGAGCCGGGTCTCGTCACCCCAGGTCTCTGGGCAGAACTGGACCGGCTGGTCCAGGAGGCCATCGACAAGGCGATGCTACGGTTCCAGACTCCTCCGGCACCGACTCCGGCACCGAGAGTGGAACCGGTCACCGATCCGATTCCAGCAGCACTGGCACCGCTGCTTGCCCGGATGGAAGCGCTTATGGCAGCCCTTCCACCGGCAATACCCGGGTCACCGACAGCCTTTTCATCAGGTGGAGAAACACAGTATCGAATTCCCCCTTCGGGGATTAAGAACATAAGAACATAAGAACATAAGAAAATGCCATACTGGGTCAGACCAAGGGTCCATCAAGCCCAGCATCCTGTTTCCAACAGTGGCCAATCCAGGCCATAAGAACCTGGCAAGTACCCAAAAACTAAGTCTATTCCATGTAACCATTGCTAATGGCAGTGGCTATTCTCTAAGTGAACTTAATAGCAGGTAATGGACTTCTCCTCCAAGAACTTATCCAATCCTTTTTTAAACACAGCTATACTAACTGCACGAACCACATTCTCTGGCAACAAATTCCAGAGTTTAATTGTGCGTTGAGTAAAAAAGAACTTTCTCCGATTAGTTTTAAATGTGCCCCATGCTAACTTCATGGAGTGCCCCCTAGTCTTTCTACTATCCGAAAGAGTAAATAACCGATTCACATCTACCCGTTCTAGACCTCTCATGATTTTAAACACCTCTATCATATCCCCCCTCAGTCGTCTCTTCTCCAAGCTGAAAAGTCCTAACCTCTTTAGTCTTTCCTCATAGGGGAGCTGTTCCATTCCCCTTATCATTTTGGTAGCCCTTCTCTGTACCTTCTCCATCGCAATTATATCTTTTTTGAGATGCGGCGACCAGAATTGTACACAGTATTCAAGGTGCGGTCTCACCATGGAGCGATACAGAGGCATTATGACATTTTCCATTTTATTCATCATTCCTTTTCTAATAATTCCCAACAATCTGTTTGCTTTTTTGACTGCCGCAGCACAATGCACCGACGATTTCAATGTGTTATCAACTATGACACCTAGATCTCTTTCTTGGGTTGTAGCACCTAATATGGAACCCAACATTGTGTAATTATAGCATGGGTTATTTTTCCCTATATGCATCACCTTGCACTTATCCACATTAAATTTCATCTGCCATTTGGATGCCCAATTTTCCAGTCTCACAAGGTCTTCCTGCAATTTATCACAATCTGCTTGTGATTTAACTACTCTGAACAATTTTGTGTCATCTGCAAATTTGATTATCTCACTCGTCGTATTTCTTTCCAGATCATTTATAAATATATTGAACAGTAAGGGTCCCAATACAGATCCCTGAGGCACTCCACTGTCCACTCCCTTCCACTGAGAAAATTGCCCATTTAATCCTACTCTCTGTTTCCTGTCTTTTAGCCAGTTTGCAATCCACGAAAGGACATCGCCACCTATCCCATGACTTTTTACTTTTCCTAGAAGCCTCTCATGAGGAACTTTGTCAAACGCCTTCTGAAAATCCAAGTATACTATATCTACCGGTTCACCTTTATCCACATGTTTATTAACTCCTTCAAAAAAGTGAAGCAGATTTGTGAGGCAAGACTTGCCCTGGGTAAAGCCATGCTGACTTTGTTCCATTAAACCATGTCTTTCTATATGTTCTGTGATTGTTCCATATTGTTTCTATATGTTCTGTGATTGTTCCATCGGTCTTTCTATATGTTCTGTGATTGTTCCATATTGTTTCTATATGTTCTGTGATTGTTCCATCGGTGCCCGGTCGTCCCTCGCCACCGATCTCTTCCTCGGGGGCGATACGCACATCAGCTCCACCGATGATTCCGATGTCGACACCGATTCCCTCGAGGCCGACACCGGTTCCTTCGATGCCGGCACCGGCACCGATACCGGCACCGATTCCATCGAGGATATTCTCGATGCACCCGGTGATTCCTTCCAATTTCTTGGAGCCTCAACCGGGGCCTTCAGGTGTTCAGCCCCCTCATGGTCCTACAGGTCAACATCCAGATCCTTATGACACTTGGGGTGATGATACCTCTACTGACACCGACGATTTGCCTTCACCACCCTCTCCTGCGGGAAGTAGAAAGCGTTCTCCCCCTGAGGACCTCTCTTTCATAAACTTTGTGAAGGACATGTCGGAGTTGGTCCCTTTCCAACTTCAATCTGAACAAGATGACAGGCACCAGATGATGGAATTGCTCCAATTCCTGGATGCCCCTAAGGTCATCACCTCTATTCCAATTCATCAGGTTTTTCTAGACCTTCTCAAAAAGAATTGGGAATCTCCTGGATCTGTTGCTCCGGTAAACAAAAAAGCTGACTCTACCTATCTCGTACAGTCAGCGCCCGGTTTTCAAAAACCACAATTGGACCATCATTCTGTAGTCGTAGAATCAGCTCAAAAGAAAGCTAAACGACTAAAGCCACACTCTTCCATACCTCCTACTAAGGAAATAAATTCCTAGATAGTATAGGTAGGAAGGTATATCAAGGAGCTATGCTGATTTCCAGAATAGCTTCTTATCAGCTGTATATGACTCAATATAATAGAGTCATCCTGAAACAAATGCAGGAGTACTCAGATGCCTTACCTGAACAATTCCAGACACAGCTTCAATCCCTATTAAATAAAGGATTGGAAGCTGGAAAGCATGAAATAAGAACGGCTTATGACATCTTTGATGCTTCCACTAGAATTTCTGCTACGGCCATCTCAGCCAGACGCTGGGCTTGGCTCAAATCATCTGACCTTCGTCCAGAAGTTCAGGACAGGCTCTCTGACTTGCCCTGTCTAGGGGATAATTTGTTTGGTGAGCAAATTCAGCAAATTGTTGCTGAATTAAAGGATCATCATGAGACACTTAAACAACTCTCATCCATTCCTACTGACTTGCCTTCTAAACAGCCGTTTAGGAAGGACTCCAAAAAGTCTTTCTTCCGACCACGGAAGTATTATCCCCCGTCAACCAAGCCTAGGCCTGCGAGGTCTTATCATAAAACTCAACCTCATCAGACTCGTAAACAAAAGCCTGCAGCAGCTCCACAACCTGGCCCTGCGGCGGGTTTTTGACTCCCAATTAGAGAGCAGTTGTCAAACCCCTCTTCCAGCCATACCAGTAGGAGGTCGGCTGTGCCACTTTCTAGACAGGTGGCATCATATCACCACAGATCAGTGGGTGATAGCAATAATTGCACAGGGTTACCACCTCAACTTCCAGACTCTCCCTGCCGACTCCCCACCTCTGCAGGCGTGGAGACTCACCGATCACTCTGTTCTTTTAGAGCAGGAAGTTTCTCTTCTCCTACAGTCAAACGCTATAGAACCCGTTCCTCCCTTACAACAAGGACTAGGGTTCTACTCCAGGTACTTCCTGATCCCAAAAAAGTCAGGAGGACTTCGTCCAATCCTAGACCTACGGGCCCTCAACAAGTACCTTCACAAGGAGAAGTTCAAGATGGTGACTCTGGGCTCGCTGCTCCCTCTGCTGCAAAGAGGGGATTGGCTATGCTCTCTAGACCTGAAAGACGCATATACCCACATTGCGATCACGCAATCTCATCGCAAATACTTGCGTTTTCTAGTAGGCCGAAATCACTACCAATATCGAGTGCTACCTTTCGGCCTGGCATCCGCACCACAAATTTTAACCAAATGCCTCGTGGTGGTGGCAGCTTTTCTCAGGAAGGAAGGTGTCCACGTCTACCCCTATCTGGACGATTGGTTAATCAGGGCCCCAACCCAGCAAATTGCTCGGTCCTCCCTGACCCTAACAATTCAAACTTTGCTTTCTCTAGGGTTTCTTGTCAATTACGAGAAATCCTACTTAGTCCCATCTCAAACCTTATCCTTCATTGGGGCAGACTTGGACACCTTACAGGCAAAAGCCTTCCTTCCTCACCAACGGGTTCAAGCCCTTGTGTCCCTAGCTTGCCACTTGCAGTCTCAACGCACAGCAACAGCTCGCCAATTCCTTGTTCTACTGGGACACATGGCCTCCTCAGTTTGTGTGACTCCCGTGGCCTGCCTGGCCATGAGAGTCATGCAATGGACTCTGAGATCACAATGGACCCAAGCTTTTTTGTTAAATTAAGTTCATATTGTTTGATGTAATTTCCAAATGTTGGTTCACTGTAAACCGAACCGATATGTACTTGTACATGATCTTCGGTATAGAAAAGTATTTAAATAAATAAAAATAAATAAATAAGCTGTTCAGCCTCTGTCCTCCATT
The DNA here is from genome assembly GCF_901001135.1 of Rhinatrema bivittatum. Classification (NCBI taxonomy): domain Eukaryota; kingdom Metazoa; phylum Chordata; class Amphibia; order Gymnophiona; family Rhinatrematidae; genus Rhinatrema; species Rhinatrema bivittatum. The sequence continues at coordinate 12,804,231 of NC_042629.1, read as the reverse complement.
GTTCGCATCACCAATGCTCTCCGTCTGTCTCTTGCCTGGTGGACAAATCAATTCAACCTCCTACAGGGCTTGCCTTTTCTTCCACCAGACCCTCAGGTAATCCTCACCACCGACGCTTCCAACATCGGTTGGGGAGCCCATGTAAACAACTTACAAACTCAAGGTTTCTGGTCACCAGAGGAAGCCAAACACCAGATAAATTTCCTGGAACTGAGAGCAATCCGCTATGCTCTCAGGACTTTTCAAAATTGCCTATCGAACCACTCAATCTTAATTCAGACGGACAACCAGGTGGCCATGTGGTACATAAACAAACAGGGAGGCACAGGCTCCTTCCTTTTGTGTCAGGAGGCTGCGCAGATTTGGGCGGAAGCCCTCTCCCGCTCCCTTTACCTCAGTGCCACCTACTTGCCGGGAGTAGACAATGTTTTAGCAGACCAGCTGAGCCGTGTCTTCCAACCACACGAGTGGTCGCTCGATCCCTTGGTAGCGACCTCTCTGTTTCACAAGTGGGGTTATCCCCACATAGACCTTTTTGCAGAACCACAAAGTGAACAATTCTTGCTCTCTCATTCGGAGCCAGCACTCTCGGCCGAGGGATGCATTCTTCCTCACGTGGACAACCGGTCTGTTCTATGCATTCCCTCCACTTCCTCTTCTGTCGAAGACTCTAGTGAAACTGCGTCAGGACAGAGGAACTATGATCCTGATAGCACCGCACTGGCCACGCCAAGTGTGGTTTCCCATACTCCAGGATCTCTCCATCCGCAGGCACATTCCTCTGGGAAAGGACCCGCATCTGCTCACTCAAAACGACGGATGCCTCCTCCATCCCAACCTCCAAGCCTTGTCCCTGACAGCATGGATGTTGAAAGGTTAGTCCTTCAGCCATTTAACCTTTCTGATTCAGTTTCTCGTGTCCTGATCGCTTCACGAAAGCCTTCCACAAGAAAATCTTATTCCTACAAATGGAAAAGGTATACATCATGGTGCACTTCTCAGTCCCTTGATCCCCTTTCCCGTCCAATCTCTAAATTCTTGGACTATCTCTGGCATCTATCGGAATCAGGTCTAAAGACCTCTTCCATTAGAATGCATGTCAGTGCGGTAGCCGCCTTCCATAAAGGTATCGGGGGTGTCCCTATTTCAGTACAACCCCTTGTAATACGCTTTCTTAAAGGCTTGCTCCATTTGAAGCCACCTTTACGCCCTCCGGCCCCTTCTTGGGACCTTAATCTGGTTCTTGGTCACCTTATGAAACCTCCTTTCGAACCTCTTCACTCCTGTGACCTAAAATATCTCACATGGAAAGTGTTATTCCTTTTGGCTATCACTTCAGCTCGCAGGGTTAGTGAACTACAGGCCCTAGTTACCTATCCGTCTTACACTAAACTCCTGCAGGACCGGGCGGTACTCCGCACTCACCCTAAATTCTTACCTAAGGTAGTTTCGGAGTTTCATATAAATCAATCCATCATACTACCTATCTTCTTTCCCAGGCCCCACTCCAACTCCGGGGAACAGACTCTGCATACCCTTGACTGTAAACGTGCTCTAGCTTTCTATCTAGACCGTACAGTAGCCCACAGGAAGAGCACTCAATTATTCGTCTCTTTCCATCCTAACAAGTTCGGGCAACCTGTGGGTAAGCAGGCTCTTTCCTCTTGGTTGGCGGACTGCATCTCATTTTGCTATCAGCAAGCTGGCATTCCTTTCCAAGACCGTGTCAAAGCACACTCTGTGAGGGCCATGGCGGCTTCAGTAGCACACCTTCGATCGGTGCCGCTTCCTGACATCTGCAAGGCTGCCACCTGGAGTTCCCTCCATACATTTGCAGCCCACTATTGCTTGGACAAAGCTGGAAGACAGGATTCCATCTTCGGCCAGTCTGTCTTGCGTAACCTTTTTCCAGCATGATGTACTAATACCCTTCCACCTCCCGGTAGGGTGCGGATGTCCTCTACCAAATTTCACCCCAGTTGTTGAGAAAGCAAATGTTGCTTACCTGATGTAACAGGTGTTCTCACAGGACAGCAGGATGTTAGTCCTCACGAAACCCGCCCGCCACCCCGCGGTGTTGGGTTTGTTTTTATTTTATTTTCGGCACTGCCTGTAGCTTTGAAACAAGACTGAAGGCAGACCCCTGCTGGCTGCAGGGTTAGTGCCGTGCTGGGCATGCCCAGTAGGGGCCAGTCAAAGTTCCTGAAACTTTGACAGAAGTTTTCCGTGGTTGGGCTCCATCCTCGATGTCACCCATTTGTGAGGACTAACATCCTGCTGTCCTGTGAGAACACCTGTTACATCAGGTAAGCAACATTTGCTATCTCAGAGCCACACAGATTTTCTGTGGCACTGGCTACATAGGAAAGACATACTCAGTCATGATGTTTTAGCAGTGATACCCGCTCCCCTCTCAAGGTCTCATGAAAAATCCTTGCCTAAATCACACTGTAGCACCCCTGGCAGCAGTCCATGACCCTAGTTGTCAAGAAGACAGGCCTTTGCTGACAAATCCTCTCTCCCCCATCTCCCAGGAACAGTGCAAGCTGCAATGTTACCAGCTCCAGCTAAGCCTTACTGTGTGAGCTGTAGGATCTCAGTCCGAGCCTCTCACCAAGCTGCTGTGCAAGTCCATCCCAAATAATCGATGGCAACTAATCATAGTTTAGATCAATAATGAATAAGAATATTTAAACTTATACAGAAGAATGAATACCAAAGCCTAACATCAAAGCAATGAGCTCAAAATACCATTTTCTAAAGAGAATTTACTCCCTTCCTCTTACTAAAGGTAATGCTTAACGAATTATTGCCATTATTAGTGGCCCATTTAAAAATATACATTCTTATACCTAACAAACATGCGTAGTGTTCTGCCATTTGATTTTATTATTATTTAATGTGGGAAAAGATGAACTTCTTAAGAGATGAGAAGGTACTGTGGCATATTTTCTATCATTCTAAATATCTGGGAATGTATAGCCAGATGTGTGGAAATAAAAGTAAAGCCATCTAGAATGCATGTACTTGCTAGAATTTACACTGAGAAAGCATACTGCTGCCTTTTTTTTTTTTTGCTTTATATCCAAAACTGGTGAGAAGTTAATCCACGGATAAGATCATAGTAATCTCTATCTCTGCTAGTGAGAGAACATGCAATAAATCATTGCTTGCCTCATAGAAGTGCCATAGAGCAAAACAGAAATCACCCCTCTTTTTATTGTTTCAGTTATAACATTGATCAAGCCATTTGTAATACAAGAGACAGCCAGAGGACCCTAATATGTATGACATTTATATTCTATATTTTTCCCATGTGTGGCCTCAAAAAGGATTGCACAACAAGTTACAGTACATTGGCCAGAGGTCATTTACAATTACAGTTGAATCAAATTTACAATGGATAGCATTGATATGCTGTTGTACCGTCTCATCTCTGAAATTCATCCTTTCCCACTGTTGCGATCGTCACTATCCAACATCTTCACTCCGCCCTCTTTACCTCTGAGGCGACTCCCTCCAGGTCTGAAGGACGGCTGGCTGCCGCGGCGTCTCCCTGTCGTCTCTCTCCGGCATCCTCGGACCGGCTCGATGCTGCAGATCCGCCATGTTACCTGAAGCCTAGGGCACGAGCGCGCTTTGAGTGAAGTACCAGCAAGGGTGCGAACCTCAGGGGCGTCCCCCTGAGATGACGTCATCCGCTTCCGATATTTAAAGGTCTCTGATATCGCTAACAAACTGACAGGCCGATACAGTAAAGTCTGCGGGAGAGCGGGCGAATGCCCGCTCTCCCGGCATGCGCACCAGCCACTCGCCAGTGCACGCGATTCAGTATTTAAATTAGGCCCGGCGGTAAAAACAGGCAAAAGGTGTGGCGGCTGTCAGTGGATTTGACAGCCAACGCTCAATTTTGCCGGCATCGGTTCTTGAGCCCACTGGCAGCCACGGGCTCGGAAACCGGACGCCGGCAAAATCGAGCGTCCGGTTTTTGGCCCAACAGCAGCTGGCCGAATTCAAATTTTTTAAAACTTTTTTTACTCTTCGGGACCTCCGACTTAATAACCCCATGATATTAAGTTGGAGGGTGCACAGAAAAGCAGTTTTTACTGCTTTTCTGTGCACTTTCCCGGTGCCGGAAGAAATTAGCGCCTACCGAAAGGTAGGCGCTAATTTCTGAAAGTAAAATGTGCGGCTTGGCTGCACATTTTCCTTTCTGAATCATGCAGGAATACCTAATAGGGCCATCAACATGCATTTGCATGTTGAGGGCCCTATTAGGTTCGGCGTCTTGGATGCGCGTTTTCCGCCCCTTACTGAATAAGGGGTAAGGGAAAACGCGCGTCCAACCCTGTATCGGCCTGTGAGTTAGCAAGGATTCGTTCTAGCTACTCTGCCTCCTCGGACTTACCAGAGGTACCCGCTCCTCGAGGGCCTCGCTCTGTGCCTTTCAGGTTTACAGACAGGAACCGGTACTCGCTCCTCGAGGGCCCTCGTTCCTGACTATCTGCTGATTTTCTTCTGCCTGGAAGCCATCACCGTCTACATCATTGTGAATTACCATCGCTCTCTCAGAGCTTTCCCTGGAACCAGGTACTCGCTCCTTGAGGGCCTATCCTTTCCAGCACCTGAGCTCCCTGAGACCAATATGTGAGTGTTGTCATCTAAGTTCTGTTCATGAACTCTGCATACCCTGCCTGTTCACTGTCTACAGTTTCTCAACAGCTCAGCCATCCAGGGATCGCTGTTCCAGTATCTGAGGGACTTCAGCCCTGCTGGACACTACAGCTCACTACTGCCACCTCTGGTGGTTTCAAGACCTGTTTAATAAAAGAACTAGTGTGTGTCTGTCTCCATACTCTGAGCCTGACCGGTGGTCCCTCTCGGGATCTTCCCCCGGGGGCGTGGTCATCTGCCACCGGCCCAAGGATCCACCCACTACTATCTCCAGCAGTCTATAACAACAGAATACATCAGATTGCTACTCCTATCCGATTGCTCCTCCCATCAGCATAGTGGATTATGACACCCATATTAGTCTTTGAGAGGGTAATTATATATCTTTCAGCATAGCAGTAAAGTCTGCGGGTACAATTTACACTTTAAAGAGGGTTTTCAAATTGAACTTAGGGATGTAATTTTTTTTTTTTTGGCAAAGTCTTGCTTAAGTTGCGGGAAAAGCACTTAATTGTCCATGGAAAAAGTTACCCTTACTCCAATCAGGCATACTTTTGATATTCCTACCCCAGTTCCGCTCTCTGGAATGCCTATGCCTAGTGTGTATTAAAAAATGTATAAAACCAGTTTGTTTGGGTAGTTTCATGCGCACTGGGCCCCCGATTGATTTTCAAAGTGCCATTTATGGTCATAAAACAGATTTTTATGCATATAAGTTGCTTTCAAAATCAGGCCTTTCAAATCAAGCATTGTACAATCTTGTAAGTAGATTAAACTTTTCCCAGATGCATTTGAATCACTGTAGAAGTTGCTCCAACAGATAAGCAACAATTATTTTTGTTAATTCTTGTTCTTTGAAGGTCTCTAGATTCATCCTTGTTTATAGACTCTCTGTCCAAAAGGAAGAAAAGCAAATACTCAGGCAACCAACTTTCTTATTTTATCTCAGCATTTTATGCACCTCTCTTGCTAAATGCACCTTGCTGTGTGTACTTGGCTGTTTGAATTTTAAAACAGTGCACTTAGCAAAAAATGAGAGTGCAGGTGGTAGAGAAGTGCACATGTTTGTCAATCATGGAAACATTTATTGAGTTCCCTTTTTAAACTACAGCACTAGCTAGTTAATGCTTCCACTTTCTTGTGCTAATCATCCCCCTCCCTGTGGAAACTATAAATAGCGGCACATTTTTAGTTGATCTCTTCTGTTCCTTTTATTTTATTGAAGGGAAATAAATGCACACCTCTCTCTGTGGGCACCTACAGCAGAGTGCCAAAATTATCTTATTATTAAGATATTGGCAAAACTGCCTATTATGCTCTATAGAGATAAACTGTAAAATGTGGGTATTTGCTGCAAATGTGTCTAGCAGTTTTACACAGAATTATGATTTATGTAGAAAGAAAAGAGCATTGTGTGATCGTTAGTAATTAAACTGAAGAATGCCTGCACTTGTGTCTATGGCGCTTATGAGTATACTGGGGAGCAAACAGATTTCCAGATCAAGAAATGAATGGAGAATGAAATATGAATTGATTAGCTGACTGTGTAGCTGTAATTCCCCTTAGGGTTGATTCTGTATTCAAAATGCGTTTGACGTTACCTGGGAAAAAAAAAATAGAGAAATTGCAATATGCAGAATGAATAAGTGATTCCATTGAAATGAATGATCCTGTGAGACTTGCCTTTACAATGCATCCCTGCTGAAGAGAAGCTGCTGCTGCTCACTAAGCCCAATGCCTCGTTTCTTAATGCAAAGTGGATGGTGCGCTATTGGAAAGAAGCACGTGACCGAGCTCCATCGAGAGCTTGAAAGACCAGCATAAATTCTTGCACAAACTCATCTGAGATAAAATCCATGGGAAAACAAAAATATAGTTCGATGCTAACCATGTTTTCTGTAGGAAGCTGAGACAGATTAATGGCATGAGAAGCTTCATAATTTCCTTTTATTATTATTTAAAGAAATATTTTTTTTCTTGTTTTTGGCCTGTAATTAATTTGAATTTGTGTCAGTGTTAATGACATCAAGCCCAGATTTGCATATCTGAAAACATGTTTTTGGGAAGTTCAACAGGATTGGAAGCAATACAACATTTTTTACACATCCAGATGTTTTTGTTGAAACACATACTTGAAGAGTTCAAACTAATTAAAGAACTAATAATGAGCAATAAATGGATTACTGAATTAATAAACCAAATAAAGCCATTTTGCCTGAAAAGAAAACTGTTTTACAGTAAAATTTTGTCTTCTCTTAGCAATAGAAAACATAGCAAACCATATAAAAATATCACAGTATTTCATACTGAAAAATATGTACTATGCAAATTGATGTACTCTGTATATTCCCTTTTCCAAGTTATATTTTTCACAAAATCTAATAGAAAACCAGAGATAAATCTCAATGGCATGCCTAGAAAAGCCAATGCAACACTGAAGGGAATGTGATATATTGCAATGTGTATTTATTTGCTTTGTCTCCTTTCAGCATTGTATATGCATCTTCCAGAGCATAAATACCTCACAGGAGTAGCTTTTCTTTGCCCTTTGATAAACTGATGTATTTTCATCTTAACCTCTATGTTATTCTATAGATAGTGATATTCACTCCCAGTCCTTGAGAGTCACCAACAGGTTGGATTTTCAGGATATTCGTAATGAATATGCATGAGATAGATCACATGTATACTACCTCCATTGTATGCAAATCTATCTCATGCATTGGCGGCCCTTGAGGACTGGGAATGAATATCACTGCAATTGCGCTTTCTTGCAGAAAGCCCTGGTGAAGTCTGCTGAGTACTAGAGAAATGCAAGTGCCATTCATTCTACCTTTTCAGTTCCTTTAAAACCTCACAATCCTATTATATTGTATGCTATAATGTCCATTTGAATTATTATACAATTGCTCTTATTTCTCTTGGTAGTTGGTTTTTTAATTCATTTTTCATTCTAGCATGTGCTATAGACACACGTTAAAATGGTTTCTGAAAACAGGGTCTCCAGTTTTGCTATTGATAATTAACACTGTAATGTAATTGGTATATATTGATAGAAAACAACTGAATAGAAAGGATCCAAAATCAAACACCTTATTTAGCCTGCTAGTATCATAAACAGTGTGGGCAACCCATTGAATTAGGCACAAACACCAATGATTAATCATATACCAGACTGTTACCCACACATTGTAATCTTTTTTTATAAATTTTTGTTGCAATTAAAATTACAATCACCAATATCAATATATGCATTTTTGTTACACTTAAAATTGCAGTCACCAATGTGCTTTCTTGCATAGTCCAAAAGCAGCTCTCTCTACTTATATCAGGATTAAATATTACATACTTCTTGCCCCCAAGAACTTTTTCAACATTCAATTGCTTGTTATATTATAATTAATGGAAAGAAACTTAGCTTTTAAAGCCCTGATCTGTCATAATCTCAAGGGATACATTGCCCTTTTGACACTGTAGTGTTTTGACAATACAAAATTGTCTGCCTCAGGGGCCATTTTGATAGTAGTTAATATAAAATAATCTTACCAGCTAGATCAAATATGTTGAGTATGGAGGCATAGAGCACACTTGAGGCAGCTTTCATCGCAGGCAGAAAAAGGACTGGAGCACACTTTGGCGCTCTCCTTTATTGTACATTCATACAAAGGCAGATGATGTGTCATTACATGATTGGCTACTTTCCCATAGCAACAGACGAGTCCCTACACTATTGGCTTTGGCTCAGGGGGTGTGCACGGATCATCTCATTGGCTGCTGAAATCTATACCTCCTGACTTTGTCCTGCCTCTGACTAGGGAACACCCAGCCCCTCTTTCAGGCTAACAGGATTAATTATAAGCCAGAGAAATACATGAAGTCAGGTATCCTCTCCTTGGCAGAGACTTAAGCACAAGTGATGCTTTTATTCAGGCAAATGTCAGGGAGAAGGGAAGTTAGTGTTTAACCCTGATGAAATGGCTTGCTGGCAAGTGCATATTTCCCACATCGCACCCTTTCTGTTTTTGTTTAGGCAGCTCAATAAAGCTTTAGACCCTTACTGAAATCTGTTATGTCTTGGTATGGGCTGGAAATAGGGGAAGGGGGATTATGGAGAGAAGAAAGCTTATTCGACGTGGTGTGCCAGCTGCCGATGAGCTCCTGAATCTCCATATCACCCAGATCTGGTGCAGGTGGTGTGCCAACGCTGCATGGCTCAGGATTCCCTATTAGGCATCTTACAAGACATCTTTATATCCGGGCTGAGAGCAAGGTTTCAATATGGATATGAGGGTTGGGTATGCACTGAATACAGCATCACAGGCAAATAATTAAGATAATTACAGTAATTATAATAGAAATCACCCTTTTGAGACCAGAAATATCGGAGTCAGGACCATAGCCAGTCCCATGGAGAAGTTGGTATTCTGTCTGAAAGTGGTGCATCAGCAACCATGGTTTCTATCTGCTCTATGGTATGTGTGAGGTTTGCTTTATAGTCTGATATGTACACACAGCAATGAGATCCAATTAATGCACAAACACCACCCTTAGATGCTAAAATGGTTTCTAAGGTATAGCTGTTCTGTAATGCTACTTCTCTAATCTGAGAGACTTCTGTTGTGAGTAGTTTTAATGCATGGACTGTCTGATTAAATAGGGCAGTTGTCCAGTTAGCTTGGGGGAAACAGGCTTCTAGCTATCTGAGTTTCTGTATACTTTTCTATGGGATTATTTATCGCCTCCCTTTTGTTACGGAGCCTTGCTTTGGGTAAAGTTTTGACTGCATAGTATGAGGGGAGGATGTAGCCTAAAGTGCATCTGTCTCTCCATCTTGGGGAAATGTACATATATGCTCTACGCCCACATAACATCCATATGTTTCCTAACAGATAGTGGACATGTCATTGGTTATCATTTGGGCTATATGACTACAAAGGGTAAATCCTTCATCCCCTCTATACTTTCTGTACCTGCTTGGGTCTCCCACTGCACATCCTGAAATCTGCCAATTGCATACATATATGTGGTATAATTATGTAAGTGTTCAGTGATTAATACAAAGGTTCGGTTACAATATGGATATTTCCCACCTGAATTCCCTTCCCATCCCCTGTATCATAGTCCCAACAAAGAGCGGCAGTCTCTTGAATATGGCTACCAATGTGTAGTATGGTATTATTAACTGGAGAGTTAATGAAAACCTCTCTGTAAAGGATAATTAGTCCATACTGTAAGGTTAAATGGTACAGCATGCATCGGTAGTTCTCCGCAGGCTTGGGTTGGCATGTGTGTGCAGATCCAACAGTCTGTTCGATTCAACAGGTGTGAAAAGTTCTGTGCATAAAGGATGAGGGTACAGAACACAATTGTTAATGAGTTGGCATTCAGGCAAGAAAAAGCGGCTAATAAGTTCTCTGGAGTTTTCTCAAGGCCTTGCTGTTCTAAGAGTTGTGCAGATTGGTTGGATAGGGCCTTGATCTGTCCCCAGGTCATGTGGTGCTGCTTTTTGCAAGGAGTCCGGTCTCTGTCCTTCTGAGGGCTGTGGAGGCTCAGGGAGAAGTTGGGGATCGGGTCCTGTAGACCTAGACACCTTTCCATCTTTCCACGGCTTGATATACCTGTGGAAGCAAGCAGAGAAACATATCCTCGTTCCCCATTTTAAGGGAACGGGACCGTACCAGACATTAAATATTCTATACAAAACTGATGGCTGTGGGTGACTAACCCTAGTCCCATAATGATTACTCATGGCTGTGGTCTTAAATTTGATATGTTTGGATGATTTAAAGTGATTTAAAACAATACTTTGTTCAGCCAGTCCTTCTTAGGGGAATTACTTTGTTCAGCCAGTCCTTCTTAGGGGAAAATCCAGGGGCAATCCCTCCTTTTTCTTTTTGTTTGGTCCAGAGCTCTTAAGGGTATGATTGGCTCTCTCCACAATGGCTTGCCCTGTGGTGTTGTAGGGGATGCCAAATAAGTATTTAATGTTCAATTATTGACAAAATTCATGCAAAGGAATGGCTGCAGTAAATAGAGCCATTATTAGTTTTCAGAACAGAGGGTAACCCCATTATCAAGAAAGTTTTTATGCAGTGATCAATTTTCATTCAGTAAAATAGCAATAAATGTAAATTAATCATTTAAAAGAAAAGTCATTTGTAGTAAGCAGAATCAAATAACAAGTATATTAGACATTACATTAAACATATGTTACACAAGACTGACATATATTCATTCATCCTGCAAATATTCATTTACACAAAACAGACACATATTCATATTCATTCTGCAAATATTCATTCATAGTCTTCTTGGCATCAAGACAGACAACAGATACATAATTTGAGCTAAAAATCTTACCAAAAAGTATCAAAAACAAAATTAGATCAAGGATCAAAAGTCAAAAGGTGTTAGAAAAATGTTTAAATAAACTGCAAAGTGTTCACCTTCACATCTCCTCATGGCAGGAAGGCTGTAAATCTGGAAAATATCAAAAACTGGCATACAGCAAAAAATTACTAAGGTAAGTATTAAAGTGAAATTCTTACTTTTTTAACCTTGGAGAAATCAATTCTATCATTCAATTTAATAAAATCAATTTGGAGTTGCAAGAAAAGGCTTGGGAGGGATTGCTTTAGATGTAGCAACCTCTATCAGTAAAAATTTTAAGGTTCAGAATTCTGTATAAATTTTGTGAAAAAGAAAATAAAACTGAAGTTTCTTTAATACAGAAGGTCTGTAGGCCTGAAAAATAAAAACTATTATACAACAGAATTATTAAAACAATAATATAATATAACTTGTAGAATAGCATAGCGCCTCCTAGTGGAGACCCCATCATTACTTTATAGATTGCAACTATTGTTCCAGGTTGCAATCAATAATACTCTGAGCTTACTTTCAATGTGGAATATCAGAATAGAATTTCTTCTTATAATTATTAGAATAGGAAATTAAACACGCTGTTCGCTCTGCTCTGTCTGCCGCACGCTAAAGTTTGAAAGTATTAAAAGATTAAAGACAGATTGAGAGGAAGGGCTAGTACAGGAATGCTGAGTTATAACATATAGAATCTAGAGAGAGAAACTGCAGTACTAAGTCCAGTTTTTTTTCTTCTTTTCAAAAGTTCTCCCTCCCTCCCCCTTGAGTGGCAAGCACGAGTTAACAGAAAGACAGTAAAGGGGGGGAGGAGCAGTGTTTCTCAAAAGAAAAGAACTGCACCCAAGGAATTAATCCTTCAGTCAATAGGAACTGAAAGATAGCATTGTTTAACAATAGATAACATCAACCATAGACAATGGCTGGCAAGTTCTTGTTGATTTCTTGCAGACAGATTCTATCTTTCTCCTGTAGAGAAAATTACAATAAAAATCTGTGCGCTGGCAATTCAAGCAATTGCTTATAAACTGAAATCTCAAAGAAATGGAGTCATTTTAAATGTGAGCCAAATTAATTTTGCAAGAAGTGAACATTTCACATGAAATTCACACAGCAATTGTTCAAATTTCAGTACAGTTTTAACATAAGGCTGTGCATACACTTTGTGGGGGAAAATACTCTCAAAGTATGCAGATTTTTTGTAACTGAATTCAAAGACTAATAGAAACCATTTTTTCCAAATCTGTACTGTTTGTTAAGAGAAACCATTTTTTTTTTCATAGTGATATTTTCTTTGCTTGTAACGCAGGAGTCTAATTAAATCCTTTTTTTCATATTGATATTTTCTTTGCTTGTAACGCAGGAGTGCAGCTGCCTGGCCCAAGGTCTTACACGCTGATTTCTTTGAAGACCTGTGGGCATAGCCACTGCTCATGGCATTTGCTGCCACACCCAGCTCTTTAATCCCTTTTGAAATAGGAGAGGCTTGAATCCCTTTCAATAATTCCTCTCTTGTGAGATTTCCATGTTCTAGATGAAATCCCATGCTGACCGCGGCACATAAATTGTTACCGGGAGCAGTGGTTTGAGATGGTAATTTACCTGGACAAATTGATGATGCAGAATCAATGACTGTCTCAGGCAATGGCAAATGAGGGTACAGGGAGTGGCTGGTGGGGGAAGGGGGTTGCAGGCAAGATGGAGGAAGGCTAGTTTTTCTGACCTCAGTGTTTTCAGTTTCCTGGGGCCTTTTCTCTGAGGTGGACGCAGAGGAAGCCACAGGAGCCATGTGAGTGTGTGTCCCCAGATGTTCTATTTCATTTTCTGTCCCCCTTTGTTCATGGTTCTTTTCTGTGATGGGGAAGGCTTGAAGTCCTTCTAATAATTCTTTTTCTGTAAGGTTTTCTTTCTGCTGAAATTCAATGCTAATCGCCCCACCCAGGCCAGGTTGTGGCTCAATTGTTCTCAAGGACTGCTTTTCTAAAGAAGTGGGGAAGGTGTGAATGGGCTTGGGTGTGGGTATGGAGAGCTGATACAAAGAGTTTGCTGTCTCTGAGGGAGACTGAGCATAAGATGGGGGAAGGGTATTCTGATTGAGTCTGCCTGCTTCTAAAAGCACATGGTTTGAAACTGCTGTCTTTAAACTTTTTTTTTCTGTGTTCGATGGCCTCTGTACATTTTTGCCAGATTAATCTTTGCTTTATGGGAGCTCTGGGAGCCGTATGAAGACATCCAGTCTTGGATATTCAGAGTTCCAGCCTGTGAATACCAAGGGCAACGGCAAGCTATTTCACTTATTAATTTTTCTAAGTCCCCCAGGCTGATTTGCGCTATTTTTCTTCTGGTGATGAAATAATGATTATTGATTATTTTCTGCAGCTCTCTGGCATGTAGCCTCTGCTGTACAGTCAAATCATTGCCCATGCTCACAAATGTGGGGAACAAACTTGCTGAGAAATACTTTAAAAATTACTAAGAAGTACTTTTTAAAAAAATATTACGATTGCAAATCTGTTGAACGGTACGTACCTTAAGCTATGACCAGCCGAAATAAGCATGGAGTTTATCATCACTGTCGGGCTCACCAGATGTTGAGTATGGAGGCATAGAGCACACTTGAGGCAGCTTTCATCGCAGGCAGAAAAAGGACTGGAGCACACTTTGGCGCTCTCCTTTATTGTACATTCATACAAAGGCAGATGATGTGTCATTACATGATTGGCTACTTTCCCATAGCAACAGACGAGTCCCTACACTATTGGCTTTGGCTCAGGGGGTGTGCACGGATCATCTCATTGGCTGCTGAAATCTATACCTCCTGACTTTGTCCTGCCTCTGACTAGGGAACACCCAGCCCCTCTTTCAGGCTAACAGGATTAATTATAAGCCAGAGAAATACATGAAGTCAGGTATCCTCTCCTTGGCAGAGACTTAAGCACAAGTGATGCTTTTATTCAGGCAAATGTCAGGGAGAAGGGAAGTTAGTGTTTAACCCTGATGAAATGGCTTGCTGGCAAGCGCATATTTCCCACACAAATAAGCATTATTCCAAACTATTCACCAACATGGCTGCCACGGAAAAGCGCATGGTGCATAATGTCAGTATGTTTATATTAATATATGGCACTTTGACCAATAGGCTCCCAGAGTCCAATGACGACACAGTCCTGATCAGTAAAAAATTGAGCCCTCTCTCTCTTTATTAAACCTTGGGGGCTTGTTGTTCTGTTTGCAAAAGACCTGTTTTGAAGTCGCCAACTCTTTGATTGGGAATCAGTTGGCATAAAACTGAGAAACATAAATCTTCAGATATACGAAGAACTATATCCAGTGAGTGACCAGAGGAGTTTCTTGTCGCTCTCTGCGAATACAACTTAGAATGCTTCTGAACATGAGTCTCAATTGCCTGAAGGATCTTCCCTATATACACCAATGGACATTGACACCAGATGATATAGACAATGCCTTTAGATTTACAAATAGTAACAGTTGGAAAAACTAGTGTGTCCTCTTGAAATGATAGCTGGCATACATTACATCTTTGACAAGGGAAATGACCACTACAGTTTCAATTGAAGTAGAGTCCTGTGAATAAAAGGCCAAATTAACCAAACTGTTTTGAAGATTATGTGTTCTTATAAAATTAAAAATAGGAGTCTCTTGAAAACCGAAAATTGGACACTGTTTCTTGATGCACTGCTGCACTAACCATGTTTGAGTTTGAGGAGAATATGGAAGAACACACACAATTTTGGATTCCTGAGACCTAGTGTTTGGCATTAGCAGCCATCTATGAATCAGCCCACTGTGCTCTTTTAAAGGCTTTCTGCACAATTTTTGGAAGGCGATATTGGTGATTGTTGTGATTTTAATTGCAACAAAAAATTATGAGAAAGAGTACAATGTTGTGGTAACAGTCTGGTTTATGATTAAATTGTTGGCATTTGTGCCTAACCAAATGGGCTGCCCACACCGTTTATAATACCAGCAGGTTAAATACGTTGTTTGATGTTGTCCCTTTCTATTCATTTGTTTTAGGTAAATTTGATTGGGTCATCAGGTAATTGTTGGATACAGTACATATTGATAGAAAGCAATTTCAGAAAAGTCTTTTTATTGGATGGAGGCATGTAGACAGCTAGAAAGATAAATTGCATACAGCACAGTGACGATCAGTTAAACAAAAAAGATACTTCAATCGTTCCTCAAATCCAGTCCTCAAGGGTTGCAATTTGGTTTTCATAATTTTCACAATGAATATGCATGAGGTGTACTTGCATACAGTGGAGAAAGGGCACAGAAATAGATCTCATGCATATTCACTGTGGAATTGTGCTTTGCATTCTAAATAGAGGAGGAGCTAGAGATCGTGCTTAAGCCATGACTAGATACCCGGGAGCTAAAGCTCATTTTACTGCACCCCTACCCCCAAGTCCAGTGAGTGAATAATGGATGCTGTCAGTGCCTGTGGGAAGCAGAAGCAGCCACCCTAACACTTTCAGTTCCTGGTACACATTTCATCCAATAATATATAAATATATATATATATATATATATATATTTGCAACTCAGTCAATAATTGGATGCGACTTTGGTTGTATGTGCTGTAGATAATAAGTTTGAAATCTGCTGAAAATTTCCCATGTGTGTCCCTCAAGCCTTATCTCTGATTATTGCTTGCATTTCTCAGAGGATCTAATTGTAATCTAAAAGGTTTACTGTCAGCATGACAAGAAATAACTTGACATTGTTTTTCTAGTTGTTCTAGGACACATTGTCCTGTATCAGGTTTCTTGCCACTAATTTACAGGTCTAGTCTAAAGAGACCATTCACCAGAAAGCAGCAGAAGTGCAGTTACTAGCAGGCTGACTTCCTATAAATGCTGCTAAACTAGGTGTAATGATTTGGTTGAGTAAGAAAGTATTCTAGGATGGACTGGCCTGCTGCCATGCATGTGAGAGGAATGGCACTCAGAAGTGCAAGTCAATTTAGTAACCATGAGCAAGGTATCTGAAGTGCACAAAATATATCACCATATAAGCTGTCAAAAGGCAAATAGCTAATTATAGGACTGCAGGTGTGAATAAGTCTTGTATGTCAGGCCATATATCATTTGTAAAAGACCTTTGGTTGTAGAATTGTTCTTCTTTAGGTATCTAAACTAATAATGTTTCGTTTTCATTCCAGATTCTAGAATATCTTTCAGGGTTCCTGCTTTTGTCTCCTTAAATACCCAAATGATTCTCCTGGCTTAGTTCTCCAGCCAGAATTTTCCTAGAGAGGGGGGAAGAAGGGCAGATTCTTGTATATTGTTGAATAACAATAACACACTCCTCTAAGTGTACTATGGGCCAAATGCATTAACGTTTTTTGGGTTTTTTTCTTATTTAGTGTCTGTGCGAAAAATGCTTAGTACACAGGCCTCCATATATTTCTCCCAAAGACATGATGGATCAAGACCATTCACATTACAAAAGGTGCTGACCAACAGCTATTGATGTGATTCTGTTGAATGGAGCAGAACCACTTTGACAGGAATGAGTTCTTTCCAATAGATCTTCCTCGCACATTGGATGCAGTATGCTGACCCTAAACTGATGTCATTCAGTGAAGGACACCCAGAAATAGACTTAACTAGAGAACTGTCAGGTAAGCACACTAAACAAAAAGATGGTACCTTTGATACCAGTGCACGTGTATGCTCGTATGTTGGCTCGTGCCAAAGGATACGGCCATTTTATAGCATACACGCATATATGTTATTACAACCCTGCTTGCGGAACCCATCCTGCGAACAGGCCCTCTACTCACCGCTATTAGCCGCTGCCACCACCCCAGATCGTTGTCTCGTGGCCTAGTGCCACCAGGATCCCTCCATCGCAGCAGGAGGCCGCTTTTGAGGTTTTCAGCCCGTGGCGGCAGGATCTGCCGCCGACACACCTCTTCGTTGCTGGTGCCATCGCTGGGACGTCCTTTTCTACGGTTTGAAGCCACCTCTGCTGTTGCCCGATGCCGCCATTCTTCACGGCCTTGTGCCGCCCCAGGAAGCCTTCATCTTTGCTGCTCCAAGCTGCCGCCGCTGACTCCGCCTTTGGCGAGGGAAGACGCTGTCGGGATACCTTCAGGCTGCAGGAAGATGCCGCTGCCTCATATGCGGCCTGTGTGCCACTGCCAGGACCTCTGTCCTCCATGCTGTAGGGATGCCACTGCCCTTGGTGCTGCCTTTCTTCCTGGGCCCTTCCTAGGCACTGGCGCGCGCCTCTTCAATCTATTTAAAGGACCAGCAGCGGGAAAAGCCCGCGGTCCCACCGGAAGCCAGCCTCTGCTTGTTTCCTGTTTCAGCCCTATAAAAGGGCTCAGTTCCTGTTCCTCACGGCCTTCAGATCTGGATTTCATGGTTGTCTGTGCTCCTCTTCGAGTCAAGGTCCTCCGTGGTCTTCATTTGTCTGATGGCTCTTCGTTCCATGTCTTTGATGTTCCTGGTCTCATTCCTCATCTGAGCTCCTTCGTTCCCTTGTCCTTATTCCAGATGTCCTGATGTTCCAGATGTTCCTTGGTCCTGATGTCTAGAAGACCTGATGGTCCTGAAGTTCTGATGTTCTGAGTCTTCCAAATTCCGAGTCTTCCAGCTCTTCATGTCCTCCAGATGGCCATCCTGAGAGTAAATCCGTATAGATCCTGTTCCTGTTTCCGGTCATTGGAGCCTCGTTTGGTTGGATCCCTTTCTAGCGCTTGTCCTGCTTCCGTGAGGTCCACGTGCAGTGGAAAGGGTGGCCCGTGACCAGCCCATGGGGGGCTTTGTAGGGCTCCCTGAGGGACAGTGCCCATCTGTACCAAGTTTCTTGTTTGAACCTTCCAAGTTCCAAGTCCTCGTCTGAGTCTTCCGAGTTCCAAGTCCTCATCTGAGTCTTCCAAGTCCTCGTCTGAGTTTTCCAAGTCCTCAGACTCCGTCTGGCCTCAAGCACTCGTCGTTCCCAAGCGGCGAGTTCGGAAGGGCTTCCGAGTGGCCAGAGGGCTACTCCTGAGACCAGCATTGCGTTGCTGGGTCTCATTGGTGCATGTAGGTCCAGCGGAGAGCTGATGCTGCCTTGTTCTTGTTCCGAGTTCCTTGCCTTAGTTACAGTCCTGTCTTGTTCCTGTTCTGCCCGTGCTTGCATGCTCTCACCTCCCACAGTGTGCCTTGGGGCTCCTCCTCGAGTCGTGCCCTGGTTCAGGGGCTCACGCTCTCCCATTAGCTAGTGGCTGCGCCTCTGCGCTCTCAACATCAGCTGTAGGCCGCGGCCACAACAGGATTCGAAGGCCGCGGTTGCAATATATGTACGCATGGTATAAAAAACTTTGCATGGGCATATATGTGCAAATAATTTTATATGGACAAATGCATGTGCACACAGATGCTTTCTCTTGTTAGGAGTTAGCAGTCTGTTAGGAAATTAGCAATCTGTTGTTATTAGGAGAGTTGTGGGTGGATCCTTGGACCAGTGGCAGATGACCACACCCCCGGGGGGAAGATCCCGAGAGGGACCACCGGTCAGGCTCCGAGTATGGAGATAGACACACACTAGTTCTTTTATTAGACAGTATACTGAACCACCAGAGGTGGCAGTAGTGAGCTGGAATGCCCGGCTGGGCTGTAGTCCCTCAAGATACTGGAACAGCAATCCCTGGAGGCTGAGCTGTAGAGAAACTGAAATAGTAGAGTAGGCAGGGTATGCAGAGTTCATGTACTGAACCTGATGGTAACACTCACACAATGTCTCATGGAAGCCCAGGAGCTGGAATGTATAGGCCCTCTAGGAACGAGTACCTGATTCCAGGGAAAGCTCTGAGAGAGCGATGGTAACTCACTGATGTAGCTGGCAGTGATGACTTCCAGGCAGAAGAGAATATGGAGCAAGTCTGGGAACGAGGGCCCTCGAAGAGCGAGTACCAGTTCCAGACTGTCACCTGAAAAACAAAGGAGAGAGCGAGGTAGAGTAACCCGAATCCTTGCTAACTCAATCTGTTAGCAAATTCTAAGACCTTATATATCCGTCGCTGTCATTTGCTCCCAGATAAAAAAAAACCTGAGGTAGCTCCTGTGACCTTATCTTGTCCCTCCCTATGCTGTTCATTCAGATCAGATAACACTGTCCCTCTGCTCAGTTCATTTTATACCAAGGTTAGAAGCAAGCATGGAACTGGTTATGTGGGCAGTAGATAAATTATTAAGCACTATGAGACGGATTAATATTTATTTATTAGGTAAAAAATACCAGAGATAATTAATTTTTGGCTCATATATATTAAATCACAGTAAGCTAGAGCATACATTGCAGAATTCACTATGATGAAGTTTATTCTTAGGGCTGAGAAAACATGGATGCTAGGTTGGCCTGGTATCTAAACTTTGGCACCTACTACAGATGATGCCCAGCCAGGGCTGAGAAATGGCTGCAAGAAGTTAGGAGCCAACTTGGTTTAGACTGACAAGCCACTGGGGAGGTTGTGGGGCTTAGGCCAAGACACCATGGCCCATAGCTGTTCCTTGTCCCTAAGCCCCATACTAGTTTGCTGCAGGAGGGGAGATAGGAAAGAGCGTGCTTGGAAGGAGAAGAGGGAGGGGGAGAAGAGAGAGCAAAGAAAATCAAAGTATGGAAATGCATTTAACATGTGTTTTATCCCATTTTTTAAAAATATATGCACATGTATTTTACATTTGAAAATAATGTAAAACTACTCACATGAGTTGGGATTTACATGTGTGAATCAGTGTATTTATAAACATACACATGTGGGTGAAATTACCAGTTTAGGTAATTAGTCCACCAGTTTGCCCAGTCTTTCCTCAGGTCATCAATACTCTCCTGGTTCTTCAGCCTGAACACCCACCACTTTACCTAGTCAGTACCACACAATAAACACTTTTATCATTATACCAGATAATTAGCAGTAGTGAAAATATGTAAGTAAATTGGAAAAAGTACACATGTGAGTGTCTTTTAAAATAGCAACTTACACACGTAAGTGTTGGCCCTGCCCAAGAATACACCTAGAATGCCCCTTTTTTTACAACCATATATGTGAAAATGCACCCTTATTTTGTATGTATATAAAATTCCAAATATATGAGTAGAGGCTGCTTTTGCATGTATATGCTAATTTGTACACGTGGAACATTTTGAAAATTCACCGTTAACTTGGGAGCCCAACAAATATTCATTTTGTAAAGAGATTATGCTCTAAGATTTTTTGCAGTGGTTTAGATTTATTGATTTTTGTGTTTTTTATATACCGTTGTTTGGCACTGGCCTTCACAATGGTTTACAGTAGAACCAACAATACATATACCGTTATGCAGGTGAACCAGTAATACATAGGGAACGTTTAACAATAATACATAGGAACGTTTAACAAGAGAAGAAACCAAATAACGTTTAACAATTGTAAAGTATAAAAGTGTAATTGATTGTAGTATGTGATCACTGTAGTGGGTTATAATTAGGAGGTAAAGGAAGATTATAAAGGGTGGGGTTGGTAGTGAGTTCATAAATTGGTCGTGGGTTGAAGAACGTTCATTGATGTGCTAAGTGCTAAGAAAGGTTTTTGCATGGTGTTGCAAATTGGTGGGTGATAGCTGTGTTCGTGTTTTTCTGGTGGGTAATAGCTGTGTTCATATTTTTCTTATCCAGTGTCCTCCCTGTAGGCGTATTGGAAATGCCATGTTTTGAGGTGTTTTTGGAAGACTTTTGTATGGCTCAATAGTCGTATGTTTTCTGGGAGTTTATTCCAGAGGGTAGGGGCTACTTTGAGAATGCTCTGTCACGGGTTGTAGTGAGTTTGGCTGCTGTGACTGAGGGAATCACAGATCTAGTATATCATGTAAAAATGATAGTTACATCTACACCAAGACAACCTGCTATGATGATTTTCCTTTTATCAAATACTGAGTATTAACCTCTCTCTAAAGTACAATGCTGCACTTTTGATGATGTTACTATCCTTCAGGAAGTCTTCCCTAGCTTCTTATTTCCCTGTCTCCATCAAATTCTAAAAGTTTGTGTTTGAGTTGCTAAATTTTTACTCCCTGTTAGAGGTTGATGATTCCTGCTGCTTTACAGTTCTCACTCAAAGCAATTATTACCAACATCATATGGAACAGTAATTAAAATTTATGATCCTTTTAAAGGGTAATGTTGTAAGTTTTTAATATGTGATGATAAAGCAGTTTATAATAACTCAGAGCTATGGTGTACACACTGATCCCTTTTCTCAAATATTTAATGCAGTGCAACATGTTTTGTATTTCTTCTGTTAGTTTTGTCATTGCTGTTGGTGATAAATTCCTTACTTGTCACCAGCACTAAAATTCCCCGAGTTTAGCTCTGAGATGTTATACAAGAAACGAATATTGGCTCAATAAAACTAATTGGATACCAAAAAAGGAATGCTATTTATGGTGGTTTCCATATTCAAAAAGGTTTCTTCCATCCTCAGGAAATGTTTTGGGGTTTTTTTTTTTTAGATTGGGGGTGTAGTTTTCTAAAGCATTTGTAAGGTAAAGTCTCTATAACTTTGCCATAGTCAGAAGCTGATGGACTAAAGATATTTTTCCTATTTTGGATCTATGGAGTTGTGGTACTACAGTGTGCAAATTTTGCAAAGTTCAGTTTGCATGTAAAAAAACAGTAACGTACATGCATAATTTGGGTATAACTGCACAATTTTCCTTTTTTCTATGCAACATAGACTTCGCAAATATATTTTGGCTTCACGTAGTAAACTTATGCATGTACATTTACCTTTGTGAAATATTTTGCAAACCCTAAGCTAATGAGTTTTTGCAATGCATTAACTATTCACTGCTAAAATACATGCAAAAAGGTCTTTTGCAACTTATTTGTGAAATTTGGCGCAGTTTACTTTGTAATGCGGCCTTATTCATACTGAAAGTTTCTATACAGGGAGTTGTGGGAGGATACCATCTGTCACTTAATGAGATTAGCAGCAGCAGCAGCAGCAAAACTATAGTCAAATGAACAAGGGTTATTTTATTTATTGATTTCAAAAATTTACACCCCCGCCTCTCAACATTTCTAGTTGGCTTACAGTAAAATATTCATAGAACATAAGATTGCCATACTGGGACAGATCAATGGCACACTGGGCAACAATGAAAGTGTTACTGACCTAAAAAGGTCCTACTCTGTAGTATCTTGATGTGCTGAACACGAATATGACCATGAAAAGTTTTTATTGGCTCTCGTTTTGAAGATATTTAATATAGTTCATTTTCTATGTTTAGTCATGTAAATTTATCCAGTAGGACTGTAAATAAGCCTAGAATGATGTAATATTGCATCATATTGCATAATACCATCATGCACACATCATCCAGAGTTTATTACATCATTTTCTGATGCAATGCAGTTCTACTGCCATGCTGCTGCTGAGTAAGCTGACGTCAGCAGTGTACTATATGAAGCCCAGTCAGAAAGGGTGAGCATTTGAAATATTCATGCTGGCTGACTACTGCTGGACACTCCGCAGAGATGCTCCCGAACAGGTGTACAAGAGACAAGCAAAGAAATCTAAGACGTAGTCTCTGACTTCATTTTTCAAACGGTATTAACCGTAGGTCTCCTACTATTGGCATAAATTCAAGATGTAATTATATTATTGCATATTACAAAAAAACTAGAGCCAATTTTGCATTTTCACAGTCACATTCATGTTTAGCACATGGAAATGAATAAGAATTGACTAATTTCATTTCTGTAACATGACTTTTGTGAAAATTTGTTGCCCAGTGTGGTCCATCAAGCCCTGTTTCCTGTTTCCAACAGTGGTCAATCCAAGTCACAAGTACCTGGCAGGATCCCAAGGGGTAGAGAGATTCCAAGCTGCTTATCCCAAGAATAAGCAGTGGATTTCTGCAGCTCCAGCTTAACAGTGGCGTAGCCAGAATTTATTTTTTAGGTGGGCACAAGGTTAACATGGGTGGGCTGTAGGCATGCAGGTCTACTAGTTGTTTTTTTACTGATAAATAATGCCAAATTATGCAGCATAGCATTCACATCTACGCCTAAGTATGAGGTTTACTTAATGATACAAACATAATTCACGGTGATTTGTGGTACTTTAGCCTTCTTATTATTACGATTTTATACACGGCTCCTACCTGTCCATAAATTTTGAGAGAGCGGTTGTGTTGCTTATATTTAAATTGCTAACATCTCAAAATATAGATATATATTTTTACCTTTGTTGTCTGATCTTTGTATTTTTCTAATCAGTTGGTCCAGGTCTCTTTTTCCCATTTTTTCCCTTATAGCTCATTTCCTAATTCCTTTTCAGTGTCTTTCTTCTATTACTGTCTTCTTCCCTTCCACACACACATACACGCTTTCTCTCACAGACTCCCTCTCACACACTCAAGCTGTCACTCTCATATGCTCTCCCCCCCCCCCCCAAGCTCACATTCTCTGCAGACACACATACAAGTTCTCACTTTCTCACCCCTCTCCAGGCTTATATTCTTATGCACACACAGACGCACATCCAGGCACCCATTCTCACCCACAAACCCATGCTCCCAGTTTCACCCACACATATTCAAGCTCCCATTCTCATCCATACATATACACATTTAAGGTCCTATTCTCACCCACACATACACACATTCAAGCACCCATTCTTATCCACATATTCAAGCTTCCATTCTCACCCACCCACACAAACCCAGGCTCTCATTCTCACCCATATATACACACATTCAAGCTCCCATTCTCACCCACCCACAAACCCAGGCTCCCATTCTCAACCACACATACACACATTCGAGCTCCCATTCACTCACATATTCAAGCTTCCATTCTCACCCACATACACACCCAGGCTCCAGTTTTCACCCACACACACTCCCATTCTCATCCACACATACACATTCAAGCACGTGCACAGCTTCCGCTTTCTCCCCCAGAGCAGGAAGATCAGCTGCCTCTCCTGCTGCCACCGGACTCCTGCTATCTTCGGGCGTCGGGCGGTATGGCCCGCCGAACTTCATGTCGGGGGGGGGGAGCGGAAGCGCAGCGCACAACGTCCGCTTCCTCCCTCCCCCCCAAGCAGGAAGATCGGCGGTCCCGACGCCCGAAGATAGCAGGAGGCCGGTGGCAGCAGGAGAGGCCAGCTGATCTTCCTGTTTTGGGGGAGAAAGCGGAAGCTGTGCGCGGCGCTTCCGCTCCCCCACCCCCAAACAGGAAGTTCGGCGGGCCGTTTGGCCCGAAGATAGCAGGAGAACGGGTGGCAGCAGGAGAGGCAGCTGATCTTCCTGCATTGGGGGGAGGAAGCGGAAGCTGCGCGCGGCGCTTCCGCTCCCCCCCCGAACAGGAAGACCGGTTGGCCATACGGCCGCAGCAGCGCTTTCCCATGTGTGCCGTGATGGCGCGCGAGGCGTGGGTTCTCTTGTTTGCTGTTGCGGGGATGGGATCCCGCGACAGCCTTGCAGTTCCGGTGCCAGTTGGGTGGGCCTGGGTCTAAGTTGGGTGGGCACCTGCCCACCCAGGCCCACCCGTGGCTACGCCACTGCAGCTTAATAATGGTTTATGGACTGTTCCTCCAGGAACTTGTCCAAACCCTTTTTAAATACCACTACACTTTCACCACATTCTCTGGCAACAAATTCCAGAGGTAAATTATGCATGTGTTATTTATAGGCCACTTAAACCAAAGCCCTAAGTGACGTACAAATCAACATCATAATTCAAACCAAATAAAACATATGAAAGATACTAGGTACAAAATCAGTAATCTAGACTTGGACAACTGCAGCAGTCTTCTGCTGATAGGAGCGCAAGCTATTAAGTAAAGACCAGTTTAAAAAAGAAACTCTCAGCCATTTTACTAAAGGTTTTGTGGCAGTCCATCAAGTGGAGCTTGAGTAGAAAAATATTTTCTCTTACTAAATTTTAAAATATATCATTTAGTAACTTCACTGTGTGTTCCCCTAGTCTTTTGTCATAAATATCTTAATAAAACAATGCAGATCAAATATCGATAAAACATTATGTAATGTGCTGAGGTGGCCTTTGTGTATTTAGAGGATGAATGAGATACCACTTGTAGATAAGATCTAAAACCGTTACTAAATCAAACTAACTTCCGAACTGTCCTACACGCTTTAATATTTGCCAGCACCGACTACTGTAATGCCCTAGAATTAGGATTACCATACACGACAATAAGACCACTCCAAATACTCCAAAACTCAGCCGCAAGAATTTTAACAGGCAAAAAAAAAAGGAGATCATATCACTGAAACACTGGCTGAACTACACTGGCTGCCAATTGAATACAGAGTAAAACATAAAACCCTTTGCACTATACATAAGCTTATCCATGACGAGAAAGCTGAATGGCTAAAAACACAGCACTCCGCGTCCATGTCCCACACAGGAACCTGAGATCTGCCAACAAAGCCCTCCTAACCATCCCCTCAGTAAAAACTGCAAAACTAACACAAGTCAGAGAAAGAGCACTATCATTGGCCGGGCCGATACTATGGAACACCATGCCCACAGAGGTAAGAGTACAGAGAGATTTCAAGACTTTCAAAAAGAGCCTAAAGACATGGCTCTTTAGAGAAGCCTTTCCACAAAGAGAGCGAGAAAGAGAGAAACGCTGAAAGCTGTACACACAAAATCTTTATACAGCACTAGCACATTATATGTATGTACGTCATGGTTTGTTTACTACACCCTTAATTGAATGTATAAATTAACAGTCCTTATTGTAGTCACAGGTCAGATTAAACAACACTGAACATATAGCCTTTATTATGAAACTATGTTACCGAGCTTATAAGGCACCTCCACTACTAATAGAAACAGAAACATGTACAATTTACTAGATGTGCCTCTATGTAAACCGTTGTGACGGTAATATACTGAACGACGGTATAGAAAAGATTTTAAATAAATAAATAAATAAAATAGTATATATAAATAAATTAAATACAAAAGTTTACCTGTGTCTGAAAATGGAGCAGAGCTTCAGAGGTGATAAGTTTTCTTTTAGGGAAAAGAATAGAGCTGTGTCTTGCTTACAGTGGCTGCTGCACTTGTTAATAATAAAAAAAAAGAAACAAAACATAGAAACATAGAAGTGACGGCAGAAGAAGACCAAACGGCCCATCCAGTCTGCCCAGCAAGCTTTCACACCTATTTGTTTTCATAATCTGTTACTCTGACCGCTGAGGTCAGGGCCCTTATTGGTAACATTTTGGTTCCAATTCCCTTCCACCCCCACCATCGATGCACACAGCAGTGTTGGAGCTGCATCTAAGTGAAGTATCTAGCTAATTGGTTTGGGGTAGTAACCGCCGTAATAAGCAAGTTACTCCCGTTTGTTTACCCTGCATGTGCAATTCAGCCATTGCTGAATTGCACATGCAATTTTATTCCGGCAACCAGCCATTGCTGGTTGTCTGAATAAAAATCCTCTTTACTTAATTCCCTCTGTTGCTGAAGCAGTGAGCTGCGCTGGATACTTATTCCAAGTCAAGTATCATGCTTATTTGATTTGAGGTAGTAACCGCCATAACAAGCCAGCTACTCCCATGCTTATTTGTTTACCCAGACTATGTAATTCATTCCTTGTTGGTTGATGCTGATATAAATCATCTTTTCTTCATTTTCCCTGCCATTGAAGGAGAGAGCTATGCTGGATGTGCATTGAAAGTGAAGTATCAGGCTTATTTGATTTGGAGTAGTAACCGCCGTAACAAGCCAGCTACTCCCATGCTTATTTGTTTACCCAGACTATGTAATTCATTCCTTGTTGGTTGATGCTGAATATAAATCATCTTTTCTTCATTTTCCCTGCCGTTGAAGGAGAGAGCTATGCTGGATGTGCATTGAAAGTGAAGTATCAGGCTTATTTGATTTGGGGTAGTAACCGCCGTAACAAGCCAGCTTACTCCCCTGCTTTTTTGTGGATGCAAATCCTTTTTTCCACATTTCCTCTTGCCGTTGAAGCCTAGAGCAATGTTGGAGTCGCATTAACTGTGTGTATGTTTATTGAATAAGGATATTAATCTCCAGGTAGTAGCCGTCATTCCTGCAAGCCACCCCCTTGCCTCTTCTCTTCATTCACATCCTCTAGACTTTATGGATCCAGAGTGTTTATCCCACGCCCCTTTGAAATCCTTCACAGTTTTGGTCTTCACCACTTCCTCCGGAAGGGCATTCCAGGCATCCGCCTCCCTCTCCATGAAGAAATACTTCCTGACATTGGTTCTGAGTCTTCCTCCCTGGAGTTTTAAATCGTGACCCCTGGTTCTGCTGATTTTTTTGCAGGAGAGCAGTGCTGGTCTCAGTTTAAACTGAGACATGTTTGGATTGTTTGGTTTTTTTCAGCAGGGTGGCGTCTGCATTAGTGCAGACAACGGAGATTTTCTTTTCTTGTTTGTTTATGTTTGTCACTGCCTCAGGCCTGATGAGAGTGGGGGCAGGGAGCATAGTTGAGCCCAGAGCAGGCTGCCAGGACAGGAAATGGGAGGTGACCAGAGAGAGAGATTGTGGGCAGTTCAGAAGAGGCTGCTGCTGCTGATAGCCTTCAAGATAGCTCAGGAACAAAAGAAAGTGGCCAGAAACCGGCACAGGAGGGATCAGCCGAGCAAAGTCACTGTCTCTGCCGATGGCCTTCCTCTTCTGTGTGAGAGGCTTCAGAGCTGACAGGAGAGCGGCTGCTGGGGTCAGGAGGATCAGGGAGCTTGTAGGTGAGTTGTGTTTTTTTATGACGGGAGGAACTCTGTCCAGCTTGGGTGGGCTGAAGCTCTGATGCAGGCCGAGGAGAAGACATTTTGGGGCAGATTTTAAAAAAGAGCGCGATCGCGTACTTTTGTTTGCGTAGCAGGCGCAAACAAAAGTATGCTGGATTTTATAAGATACACGCATAGCCGCGCGTATCTTATAAAATCCTGGATCGGCGCACGCAAGGCTGCCGATTTTGGGCAGCCTGCGCGCTCCGAGCCGAGCAGCCTGCCTCCGTTCCCTCTGAGGCCGCTCCGAAATCAGAGCGGCCTCGGAGGGAACTTTCTTTCGCCCTCCCCTCACCTTCCCCTCCCTTCCCCTACCTAACCCACCCCCCCGGCCTTATCTAAACCCCCCCTTACCTTTGTCCCTCGATTTACGCCTGCTAGAAGCAGACGTAAATCTACGCGCGCCAGCGGATTGCTGGCGCGCCGTCATCCGACCTGGGGGCTGGTCTGGAGGCCTTGACCATGCCCCGGGCCGGCGCCACGCCCCCGGTCCCGCCCCCGAAACGCCTCGTCATTCGGCCCCG
The DNA here is from genome assembly GCF_901001135.1 of Rhinatrema bivittatum. Classification (NCBI taxonomy): domain Eukaryota; kingdom Metazoa; phylum Chordata; class Amphibia; order Gymnophiona; family Rhinatrematidae; genus Rhinatrema; species Rhinatrema bivittatum. The sequence continues at coordinate 12,775,856 of NC_042629.1, read as the reverse complement.
CCCCAGACATGCCCCCGACACGCCCCCTTTAAAAAACCCCGGGACTTACGCGCGTCCCGGGGCTCTGCGCGCGCCGGTGGCCTATGCAAAATAGGTGCGCCGGTGCGCGAGGGCCCTGCTCGCCTAAATCCGGGCGGATTTACGCGAGCAGGGCATTTAAAATCCGCCCGTTTATGTGATGTCATTAATGATGTCATCAGGGACCCTATCTTAAGTGGGGGGAGCATATTAATTTTAAGTAAAAGAAAAAAAATTAAGAATTTATTAAAATAAATGATACTGATAGCCTGAAATAGAGGTTTAAGCCACTTGAAGGAGATAAGTCCAGGATAACAGAAACATGTTTAATTTTCTAAACAGACTCAATGAACATCCTGATGTGTTAAAAACTAAAGTAGCCTTTAAAACTTAAAGGAAAATTTAGGAAGAAATTGAAACAGTAAGTAAACTGTAGTTACTTTAGTTAAATATTAGGAATGAGTCTAAGTTGTAGTTTAAATGAAATATGTATACTTATGTTTGGGTGAAGGGTGAAAGTGTAAGAAGGAATTAAAATACTAGGGAGGTAAAGAGAAAGAGACAGATTTTATAAATCTGCGCACACGCGTACTTTTGTTCGCGCACCAGGCGCGAACAAGAGTATGCGGGATTTCAATAGATACACGCGTATCCATTAAAATCCAGGGTCGGCGCGCACAAGGCTGCCCAAAATCGGCAGCCTGTGCGTGCCGAGCCGCACAGCCTGCCTCCGTTCCCTGCGAGGCCGCTCCGAAATCGGAGCGGCCTCGGAGGGAACTTTCCTTCGCCCTCCCCCCACCTTCCCCTCCCTAACCCACCCCCCCCCCCCCCCCCCCGGCCCTATCTAAACCTCCCTCCTACCTTTGTAGGCAGTTACGCCTGCCGGGCCGGCTGCCGCGCTCCAAGTTCCGGTACGGGGGCTGGTCCAGAGGCCGCGGCCACGCCCCCGGAACGCTCCCGGGCCAAAACCATGCCCGCGGCACCGCCCCCGAAATGCCGCTTCACTCGCGACACGCCCCTCCTTGCAAGCCCCAGGACTTACACGCGTCCCAGGGCTTGTGCGCGCCGCCGAGCCTATGCAAAATAGGCTCGGCGCGCACGGGGGGGGTTTGGGGTAGGTTTTCGGGGGGTAGACGCGTATCGTACGCGCGTACCCCTTTGAAAATCTACCCCAAAATATGTAAAATATTTTTATTACAGTTAGGAAATACAGTTATTAAATACAGTTTATTACAGTTAGGAAATACAGTTATTATAGTCTGATAAAGTAAAATGAATAAATTAATAGTCTAATTGGAATAGTCTGAACACCCCTATGTAGGATAGTATCATCTAAAACAACTTTGAAAAATAAGGGGGTAACTAAGTAGTGATGTCAGTAGCTTCCTTGGTTACAAGTAACAAGGTGTGCACAAGTACACTAATTTGAGCCTTAGCACTGAATTAAAGTAGCAAATAAGAAGGGATTTTATTAATAAACAATCTATTAAAATTTTTCTGATATTGAAATTAATAAACCCAAGTAGAAATGAAATGAGGGGAAAGACAGAACATATATAGTGAGCAGTGCTGTGCACTATTTAGAGCAATGACATTAGCAAGAGAATGAATCTTAGGATCTAAGAAAAGAAAGAGACAGTTAGAGAAACAGTGAGTTGAGAGGTAGAAGTGTAATAGTACCGAGGTGCTGTCATGATTCTCTGTACTTTAGGCCTAGTTTGCAGTATAAAACATTGTGAAATAGTGAAAGAACATGCACTATAAATAGAATGAATGAAAGTATGTATGTGTTTGTATGAGGGTTCCTGTTAAGATAAGGTAGGCAAAATAAACTATTATTAAGTAATTAAAAATTGCTGTATCGCTTTCTAAAACAGCATTTAATAGGGTAAATATACTGTTTGAGTGAATAGAATTTTTTTTTATTTTTTGAAGAGATGGAATGGCAATAAAATTGAGCATTATAAAGTGTATTACATTTTAGTGACAAAAACTGCAACAACAGTCACTATAAAGAATATATCACTATAATAGCTCAATTCCATACATGCTATTAAGCAGAGGATACAAATTACATATGGAAATATTTTATGGCGAAGTAAAATTGTATCCAAAGAAGTTTTGTCTATATCCAATAAATAATTTAAGAAGGAACTCATAAGTGTGGAAGAATATCAAAAAGAGAGTTGTATGAAAGTATTTATAGTGGAATTGTTCTTTTAATTATAAAAGAGAAAAGAAGAAAAGATAGGGAATACAAATTATCTTTTGATTTAATTTAGCTAGTTAAACAGTAACAAGTAGCTCTGTCAAAGACAGAATACACAGGTTGACATATATATATATATATATATATATATATATATATATATATATATATTTATATATATTTAGTTACGGAAGATCCCGGAGCAGTATCAGGGAGTTAGTATTTGTTATTTGTTTATTTAAAGTATAAGTTAGTAGGTACAAGAAAGAAGAAACAGCATACGGAGAAAAAGAAGAGAAAAGAAGAAGACTAAAGGACAAGAGAACGACAAGATTATCATCTGGCCAGCAACGAAAAGAAGAAGAAAAAAACAGATGTTTAATAACAGAACTTAAAACTAGGCTCTCTGCTTCAACGGCAGGGGAGAAGAAAAAAACTGATACCTCACGCATATCCAGCATAGCTCCCTGCTTCAACGGCAGGGGAGAAGATAAACAACCAATAAGGGCTGTATAACATAATCTGGGTAAAAACAAATAAGCATGGGTGTAGCTTGCTTATTGCGGCGGTTACTAATCCTACTACCTCTAACTAATCAAGCTAGATATTTCACTTGGATGCAGCTCCTCCACCGCTCTCTACATTAATGGCGGGGGTGGAAGGGAATTAGAACCAAGAGCTAAGAGAAACAGATAAGTATGGGAGAAGAAATGAGGGAAGCTTGCTGGGCAGACTGGATGGGCCATTTGGTCTTCTTCTGCCGTCATTTCTATGTTTCTATGTTTCTATGTTTCTGAGCATATTGTTTTACATGTGCACTTGAGAACAATTACAAACAATAAGTAAGAAAAGACACTAAATACAAAAGGAAAGTAAAAGACTATAACAAAAAAATAAAGTTTACTTACCTGACTACAACAAGGAGAAGATATAATGGACTTAAATAAGAGAAAGAAAAGAAAAGAGAATACAAAGAATCAATTTTCTTTTATTTAAAAGAAATGATATAAGAAACATTAAAGTAAATATTCAAGAAAGTATAAGGACTGAAATATTTATCTGATAAATAGATGAGTTGGAAGTAGCTGGAATATATTATTTTATGATTGCTTGTTTGGTTACAGTTATTAATCTGTGATAGGGAAAAGAAAAATAAATATATTTTAAGGTCTGTTAAGAGAATTGTTATTTGAATATTCACAATAGTATTAAGAAATAGTATGATTTCATTAAAAGAGTATTTTTAAATAAAATTATTAAAAAAATATATACAATATCTTATTTATCCTTGCCTCCCCTCTTAACTGGCAAGAGACTGCACTGGGTGGGTGGTAGCAATTAGAATCCCTTCTGAGAAGACCCAGCAGGGAGGAAGGCCTTGAACACCATCCCTGTAGGGCAACACCTGAGAGCTCGCTGCCTTGTACATATTTCACAACTACATTACTGATACCATCAACCTCGGTCACGACAGCAATCTTCAACCCTGCAGGGGCGGCGGTTTATACACAGCTTTCATATTCCTGACATGAGACCAAGCTGGAGGAGCTCCCTAAAACTTCAAATGCTCACATCCAAAATATAAATAAGTTTAGCAGTATAAAAGAAACTAAAGTAATCAGAACGAAAAAGAATTCATAATGATTGATTTCAATTACCTACTTAGTTGTATAAAAATGTATTGTTAACATAGAAAATGATGGCAGATAAAGACCAAACGACCCATCCACATCTCCTGCTCAGCTTTATAGTCCCTTCTTCTTCCTTAGAGATCCTCTGCACTTGTTCCATGTTTTCTAGTACTGGTGCTTTAAATGTAAAAGTGGGTCAGTTTCTTATCTGGATAACTTTGGAAGTTAGTTGGGTAAACATTTGACTTTAAATTCCCCCCACTGAGCAGATAAATTTGACTTCCCCAATTCACAGGACGCAGTAGATTTAGCTTGTTAGAATCGCTGTGGCTCTGGAGGCGTTCCCAGGGCAAATTTTCCATTTAGCTGTCCAGCATAAATTTTCAGTGCGAAGTAGTTAAATTTGCAGGACCACTCCGGTCACACAGATAGTGGACCTTAAATGTAGCCAGAACAATGTTGTCTGACTATATTTAGGAGAATTTTTCTGCCACAAACCTAGCTGGTTATGCTTCTCTAAAACATTTATTTTGCCGCTCAGTATCTTATTGAAAATTGACCCCAAGCTGGTTATGTTTCTCTTGGCTGTTTCAGCACTATCTGACCCACATGAGCTGGGCTTCTAATGAGCTGCAGTTAGCTGCAACTCTTTCTGTCTTTGGCCGGCTGCCTGAGGAATCCCCCTTGCTCACTGCCCTGAAGACAGCTCTTGATTTTGTTTTGATGTTTCTGTCGACCTATTACTGTATTGACTTCATGGCAGCCAAAACATACATTTGTGATCTCCTTTTACCCTTGCACTCTTTCCACTCAATCAAACATGCACATCAGTTTGCAGAGAACAGAAGAAAGCTTTTAAGCTCTGGCGGACCTCCTGGGAGCTGTGTCCTCAGAAACTGCTGGTCTTTAGAAAGAAGATTCTTAGAACAACCACATTTCAAAATCAGTTGAAACCGTTCAATCGGTGCTGGCACGCAAAGGGAAATTGTCCAGAAGAGCATTTTTTGTTGGAGCTGTTTTTGTCACAAGAACGATTTTAGTGGGGGATAGCGGCATTTGTATGGATTCTTACTGTTCGTCTGATTGCTAGACCTGATTTTGTATATATATAAACAATGACTCTCTCTTTAATGTCATGTCAGATGTCTCTTCTTACTGCATACATGGAAGAGCTAAATATGTCTCTGTGATGTTCTGAGGAGATCACCCAGATTTCAATCCCAGTCGTTAGCTTGCACAGCACTGAAGTCCTGAATCCCTGTACGTTTCTGTCATAGTTTTCTTTTTCCTTATTTATTCACAAGTTGCCTTTTTGAGACGGGATTGCAAATGTTCTGAAGTGTCCATTGCAAGAGAGCTGGGCTTTAATGTGGACAAATTTATTACCTTTATATCTTGGAAAAGGTTTAAAATCTGGTTTTACAGTGTATCCCACTATTAGTTAGTTTGAGGGCCCCCAACTCAATTTCTTGTAGACATACTTAGGTCAGAGTAAACTATAAGCAAGGTAAAATTGAAATTCAAATGCATTTACCTTAAAATTGAAAATAAAATTGGTCTTCCAAAATGTCAGTGAATGCTATGAGGAAACCTGTTGGAATTCTTACTCTGGTCACAGCTGGCCAAAGAATGACCAAGGCACTTTACATTCAAAATTGTAAGCAATTGATATAAAAATCCTGATATCTAAATCAGTTTGTCTTCGAATCAAATTTGTTGTGGAAACCCTGTGGCTGTTTAATGTAATTTAGGGTTGTTTTTTTTATTCTGTGTTTTTACACTTCAAAGCAGATTACATTCAGGTACTGTAGGTATTTCCTATTCCCAGAGGGCTCACAATCTAAGACGTAGATTCATCAAATAGCTATAAATATAGCGAAAATAGCACCCGTGGATTCATCACATAGGTAAATAGTGCATGTGGCGTTGTATCAGCACGGCGCGCGTTACGTCACTGCATGCCGTGTCATTTTATGTGGCTAGCGTAAATTAGTGTGTGGTGTGAAATATTTTTTCAGCTTATATATATACACAGGCTTCCTGTAGCTGCGTCTTTGAGGGTGTGTCAAAGTGTGGGTTAGAGGAGAGAAGGTGAGTAGTGGCTAGTGGATTAGTTCTTAATGTGATTTCTGAGTAGTTTTTCCTTGTGTTTACCTTGACCTTTGTCTTTTGGCTATCTGTGTGTGTGAAAGGTTTTGTTTGTTGGTCAGTTTGTATTTTTCTGTTGAAGAGATGAGTGGAGGAGGTGTGTGGAGGAGTGAGGAGGTGAGTGGAGGAGCGGAAGTTGTGGAGAGGATGGAGTGTGAGAGGCATGGGGAGAGAGGAGAGGAGAGGTGTGAGGAGGCAGGATGACGAGGGCAGGAGTGTTGGGGAAAGAGGAGGAGTAGGAGTAGGAACAGGGACAGGAGTAGAGAGAGGCAGGAGGGAACGAATAGGAAGAGGCGGGAGGGAGAAGAGGATAGGCAGGCAAGGACAGAGGGGGGAGGATGGCAGGCTAAGGATAAAGAGAGGGCAGAGGGGAACAGAGTTGGCAGGGCAGGGGCAGAGGCAGGAGGGGAAGAGGAAGGGAGGGGAGAGGGGATTGGGAGGGAGAGTGAGGAAAGGGAGGACACCTCTCCAGAAGTGGAAGTGGCAGTCAGGCAGCAGGACGCCCTCGTCTCCGGGCTTAAGTTCAGCATCCAGGAGAATGAGATGGTCATCGCAGGGGTCCTGCACCATTATCCCATGCTCTTCAGCAACTGGGCGACCAAGATGTCGAAGGTAGCCAAGGGCCAAATCTGATGCAACATAGCCCAGGGCATCACCACGCGCAGTGGAGTGCAATGAAGCAGGAAGCAGGTGGCCCATGGGTACCAGAACATCAAGCCCAGCTGAAAGCAAAGGTGGCAGCCAGAAATAACTATATATGGCGGGCCAGAGGAGGAGCCCCTTGTCCCTTATCCCTGACCCAATGGCGCCTCGTGCAAAGACTGGGACCTGATGTCTTCAAGGACACGGCTGAGTGGCTGGACAGCATGCAAGCCGCAGCCGGTAAGTTCACTTCACCTGTAAATGGGCAGGCAGCAACAGGTGTACACATCATTTGGCATAAGATGCTCACAATGCTGAGGCCTCTGAAGCCAAACGAAAAAAGGATACTAGCTATTTTTTTTTATATTTTATATTTGTTTCCACAGCTATTGCCCATGAAGCTGCCTGTCCCAGCCAGGAAGCCCCAGGGACCAGCGCACACCACCACCTTTGGACAGGCCCAGACCTCATGGATGCCCAGACCTAGGTCAGTGAGGAGGAGGAGGAGCAGCAGAAGACCCAGGCTCAGAAGCCATTGGCGCTGATGCAACCCCTCGGTTCAACCAGTTCTCTCAATGTGTCCCTCAATCTGTCTGGCTTCATGGATGAACAGAGTGGGAACCTCCAGATTCTGCACGATCTCAAGCCAGCACACCACAGCGCCAGCCCGAACCACCATGCACGCAGCAGGAGCAGCCCATAAACCCCATCATGCCACTTTTGGAGGCCCAAATTCCAGCATTCAACCCCACCCTCACAGTACCCCCACCAACACCGGTACTAGGCCCGGCACCAGCACCAACAACATCCCTCCACCAACAGAAGTCCATGCATGACCAGCTGGAAAGGTGTCATGGGGTCCACATCCGACATATACTGGTAGAGCTAGTGCACCTCAGGAGGGCTGTCAATAGGCAGAACCAGATCTTCTGCAAGAAAACAGCCACAAAGGCACCTAACATAACGTCGCTGGCTGCAGCAGTCAACAACATGACAAATGTGCTCACAGATCCTACAAAGGATGCCCGAGCCACCGTCTGAGTCATCCCCAGCATCATTGGAATCCACACCCTGCAGCAGTCCCCGGGCTGACAGTCACCCGAGGGGTAGGCCCCCAAAATCCATGCTCCCTCAAGTGGCAAGCCATGACATGGCAAGGGGCCATAAACTACAAACAGTGGTGCCATCGAATGGCAAATAAGAAGTTCCAAGAATCCTGGGCTGGCACCTCTACGCTGTTGTTGTGCTGTCTAAATGGAAGAAGGCTGCTGTGGGTATCCTCACTACAGAGTTGTTGTGCCATCTAGATGGGAGAAGGCTGCTGTGGGTGTCCTCACTATAGAGTTGTTGTGCTGTCTAGATGGAAGAAGGCTGCTGGGCCCATCCTCACTACAGAGTTGCTGTGCCAGCAGACAGGAGGGATGGTCTTCTATCAGCCATTGTGGTCTAGCAGCCTAACTCTAAAGCTTTCCTCAATGCTCTGCCTGTATTCCATCCTCCTTGATGCGGCCTCCAGTCACGGTCCAGCTGCTGCCTCTTCTCATTATGTTTCATGTCCTGCTCTGGATGCTGGTGTCTCATCTCAGCTCCTACTGCTGCTGCCTCCATGCTGCTGGTGTCTCAGCTCCTACTGCTGCTGGTTCTCCTCCTGCGCCTTCTGCCTCCATGCTGCTGGATCTCCTCCTGGACTTTCTGCCTCCATGCTGTGCTCTTTTGTCCTGGTCCTTCTGGCTGAACTCTGCTGACTTGCCCCTTAGCTTGTCCCCTTGAGTGCACTGTTTCAACATGGACTGTCCTAGCCATCATAGGACTGTCCTAGCCATCATATAGCAGGGCTGCTATCAGCTCCCGCATTACAGCTGTACCTTAGCTATTGGGGTTGCCATTTCTACTTTCTATGGTCATTGTTGTAATAATGATTGTGCCAAAAGGATAAGATGCTAAGCCTGTCTGTATATTGTAAAGGATCGCCTCCACCGCTGTACCGGTTCCCTTCTCCTCGAGCTCCTGGCTACCTCTGGGACTCTCTCCTGGTCTCCTTCTCAATGTCCAGCTGCATTTAAAGTCCCAGGCCTACACTCTGGCTTCAGCTGCACTAGCCTGGCTTATTCACAGCTTTGAGCGTAGCTGGGGGCAAGCCCAGCCACACTCTCAAACGAATAACACACAGAAAATGGCAGATTACATAAACAGTCTGTATTGCAACATATCAGTTTGTTTTCTTCTCCTCACTGTTTATCACTGGGGTTTTCAAAAACCTCTCCCGTTCTCAGGAACAACAAAAATACTGGTTAGGCTTTAAAGCCAGCCACTACCGCTCCCTTTGGGGAAAGGTCACAACTCTCCCCATCTGCCCTCAGTTGTGCCATGGCCAGCAGCCTTCCCAAACCAAACACATCTTATAATGCATTGTAACTTTCACTCTAAGGGAAAAAAACAGGCTTTACACTTTTAAACCATCCCATCCCCCACTCTAATAGGTTACTCACTCTATCTCCATGTCTGAGGCAGAGGACTCCTCCGTCAGGGAGTCTACCTCCATATCGTCCTCCTCTTATTCTGAGGAGCTGGGTTTTTAAGCCCATTCCCACCAGCCTGGCACAAACCTCCTCCATGGACTTAGCTGTGTCAGATTCGCTCTCCCTTGATTCAACTTGTTTCTCCAGGGCCCTCAGGTCAGGTGGTGCCTCTAAAAACCTGGGAGTTGTAGTTCTCACTGTCCCTTTCAGCGCCCTCTGCTGTTTACCCGGGTTCTGTGTTACCTTTATTTTCATATAACCCCACTGTTTCTGCCTCCGACTAGCTGGTGTTTCATCACAGTATGTAATGATGCCATTTCAAATAATGTAGGTACAGGTCTACACAGAATGTGCTGTGCATATAATGTACAATGTTTGTACTATTTGCTATCTTGTTCTTGCAGATTGTGACTACCTAAGGTATTGACTTGATTTCAAACAATGGCCTACATGTTTTCCCTAATAAAGTGGTCACTGGTTAGAGAAATACACTTCCTGGTTGGCTCCTTTCATTGTGTGATTTTTGTGAACAGTTTACTAGGTACAAGGTTTGTCCTTCACATGACCTTGCATGCTAGAATGTCATGGCACATTCCAAGTAGCCACTTATCTAGCAGGCAAGACCACATGGGCTAGGCCATACAACTGAACACTCAGTCTATGCTCCTAAGGAAGACAGCAAAAGGTAAAAATAAAGTCATTACTGGGGACCTTCAGGATTGCCTCTTGTTGCCTTCTTCACACTGCATACTCTTAGCTAACTCCTGCTTACATGGGCCTGTATGTGAGATGGACAGTACCTAGCTGCCCAACATAGTATATTGTGTACATGTAGAGCTTGTGTGGTGTTAAGGGGAAGTTAGAGTCCTCATCACACAAGACTTGATCTTCGGACCCTTTACTTGTAACCAACCATTTGTAGAGGTCACACTAAACTAAATATGATGTCTACTTGCTGACTGTTGGAACAGAGTGTGGGCTGCTGTGTGACAACTAGGAAGGAGGAGTGAGGGAGTAGTGTCTTGTCCAGAACATCAACAGGCAAAGAGCAGAGGGCCTAGAGGGCGGCTGCTGCTGCTTGGGACCAGGCAGACTTCCACAGACTGACTGCCATCCCTGTAGTGGGCTGCCTTCAGGATCTGGATGCTACCTGTAAGGTCATCCTTACCTTACATGTATTATACATATCCCCAAGTCATGCCAGTACAGGGGTACCAGCAGTCTGTGGAAGTCTGCCTGGTCCCAAGCAGCAGCAGCCGCCCTCTAGGCCCTCTGCTCTTTGCCTGTTGTTGTTCTGGACAAGACACTACTCCCTCACTCCTCCTTCCTATGTCACACAGCAGCCCACACTCTGTTCCAACAGTCAGCAAGTACACAGTGGTGTGGAAGGGTCAAGGTAGGTTAGTGCACAAGTGAAGTGCCTAAAATGCTAAGCAAACCCTGTCACCTAGATTCTACAGCACATATGGACACCCCACCTATGTGCAGAAAGAAGGTAGACCTACCCTGCCAGCATATACAGTGGACAGAGTGAGCGTCAAATGATACATCCTTGGGTGGCAGCCTCTATGTCAACTGTGCATGATATGATCATGAGAGGAAGCTAAGCAGACCAGTGACTGCAAAAAGGGACTCTCAAATAGGACTGCTGCCAGGACTCAGCCACCTGCCAAGCAAATCACACCAAGGACGGCTCAAGGCAATCTGCTGCCTGAGGCAAGGGATTTGATGGTGCCTCCCCCACCCCCTCCCCTCACCTGCCCAGTGTAAATATTACACTGCGTCCCATTATACCAATAACCACCTACTGAGGAAACAAAACAAACCCGATTGCTATAGATCCCTACATAGACACTACAAGCTAGCAGAATCTCTCATCTTGGTTACACGCACAGAACAAAGACAGACCCTCACCAAATACAGAATAAAGGATCATAAATTAGACAAAAACTGAAATGGAGACCCCAGGAAGCCAGACTGTGTAAAACAATGGAAAAAGAGAACCACCATTCCTCATAAAACAAATAAAATCAAGAAACATAAAGCATCAATTATAATAGTAAAACCTTACTAATAAAAGAATATTTTAAAACTACTGATAAATAGAATAACTTCTATTAATTAAAATCATATTTTTTAAAAATTTCCCAAGCACCAATAAAATATTTCAAAACAGCACATATATCAAATAGCAAATAATTAAAACTAATAAAAATAAACATAAGCTCCTGCTGTCCATACCTGGGAACTTTTGATTTCCAGTCACCCTGAGATTTTTGTGGATTGGGGAAACTGCACACACTTCATTCCCACACTGGCAGGCTTTCACACATATATGCAAGCTCTCTTACTCTCTTTCTCCTACACATGCAGGCTTTCACACACATATATGCAAGCTTGCTTTCTCTCTCTCTCTTACACATGAAGGCTCTCACACACACAGACATGCAGGCTAGCTCTCTGTTATGAATCGACTCCTTTGGAGGGAGGAGATAGCAATCTGTTAGGAACTGGATGCTGGATACTCCTGTTGGAGGAGGAGTTAGCAATCTGATATGACTGTACTCAAGAGGGGAGGAGTTAGCAATCTGTTAGGAAAGCTCTGTGATAGAGCTGGGAGTTGCAATCTGTTATGGTGATGCTTCCGTGGTGGGAGGAGTTAGCAATCAGTTACGGTGCTCCGTGAGGAGTTAGCAAACTGTATGAACTGGCTCCTGTGGAAGGAAGAGTTAGCAATCAGATATGCTCAGCTCCTGTAGAGGGAGTAGTTAACAAACTGTTATGAATCTGTTGCTGAAGACTCCTGATGGGAAGGAGTAGCCATCTATTACCAGTGGAGTGCTTGGAGAGGACACTCAGCTGTAGAGGAATGTAGATAGGTGAATCCTTGGGCCGATGGCAGATGACTGCGCACCCAGGAGGATATCCTGAGAGGGACCACCGGCTAGGCTTGAGTATGGAGACAGACACAGATAATTATTTTATTAGACAGATTAGTAGAACCACCAGAGGTGGAAGTAGTGAGCTGATATGCCCGGCAGGGCTGAAGTCCTCTCAGGTACTGGAACAGCGATCCCAGGGTTGCTGAGCTGTAGAGAAACTGGTTCCAGGGAAAGCTCTGAGAGAGCGATGGTAACTCACAAATGTCTGTATCTGCGATAGTTTCCAGGCAGTAGAGAACCTTCAGAGTGTTCAGGAAAATGGGCCCTCGAGGAGCGAGTACCGGTTCCTTATCTGCAATCTGAAATAAAGAAAAGAGAGCGAGGCCCCTGAGGAGCAGGTACCCCTGGTAAGTCTGAGGAGCAGAGTAGCTTGGACGAATCCTTGTTAACTCAATTTGTTAGCGAATACTGAGACCTTTTATATTGGAAACGGTGGGCTCAAGATTAACATGAGTAGGCAGTACTAGTTGTACTCTTATTGGTAAATAATGCCTTAGAATGCACCTGACAATTGATTTCTAAATAGTCTGTAACAGCTGTTATTCATCATGAGTGAACTTAAACATTTTTTAACTCACTTATGTCAAGCATTTATTAACGAATATTAACTTATATGTATTGCAGTTTATAAATACACAAGTTGAATATCATGTAAAAAGCAAACAAAAAACATATAGCAGAAACATCAGACCCAATGATTTAATAAAACACATATCATGTATTCTTTCATGAATCCTCTCCCCAGAAAGGCAGAGATTATCATAGCTACAATAAAACAGCAATAATCATAAGAATAGGTGCAGAGCAGAATTAGGATGGTACATATTACAACCATTCTGGTATCATCTCAGCAAAACAAACACCCTCTACTGCCAAATATTTTGTGAAAAAACACAAACACCTGCAAAAAAAAGATATTTAGAACCTTGCCATACCATGCAATCACAGCAGTAATTCTCAGGATTCAAACAGCAGCAATCTAATCCAGGAAAAAGCAGCAATACACATATTACACTAAACCTGGAACACTAATATACCAACTATTGGCCAAACAGAAGAACCTGGACTGCTACAAATCTCTGCAGAGAAACTACATCTCAGTCACACACAGGTAGAACACAGACTAACCCTTACCTAATACAAAAATAAGGGACTACAAATTAGAAACAGAAAAGTGAAGACTAAACTGAAATAGAAAGCCTATGAAACTAAAATGAACAGTGGAACTTTAAAGAAAGAGCAGAATACAAAAAAAATATAATAATTCACATTCCCAAAGAGGACATAACACAATTGCTAAAATCTCAATTTTTTTTTTTACCCTTGTTGTTTGATCTTATTTTTCCAATCAGTTGGTCCCGATCTCTTTTTTCCACTTTCCACTTGTTGGTCTTCTAAATACTTTATCAGGGTCTCTCTTCTCTTTATGATTCTTCACTCTTCTATCTTTCTTCGCTTCCTCCTTCCCCCCGCATACACACAAGCTCTCACTCTCTCTTTTACAAGCTGTCATACACACACACACACAAGCTGTCGCTCTCTCAATCTCTCCCCCACACACTAGTTTGCACTCGTAAGACCCTGATAAAGTTCTCCCTTTCACATATGCAAGCTCTCACTCATATGCTCTCTTACACACACACAAGCTCTCACATGATCTCCCGCATACACACACACATACAAGCTTTCATATGCTCTCCCACACATACATACAAGCTCTCACTCTCACATGCTCTCCCATACACACACGCAAGCTCTCAGTCTCACATGCTTTCCCATACCCATGCAGGCTCTCACTCATGCACTTTCCCATACACACACGCAAGCTCTCACTCTCACATGCTTTCCCTTACACACATGTGCAAGCTCTCATGCTCTCCCATGCACAAATGCTTGTACTATCACATGTTCTCCCATACACACAGACAAGTCCCCAATGCTCTCCCACACATACATACAAGCTCTCACATGCTCTCCCCCACACACAAGCTGTCACATGCTCTCCTCCACACACACATGCATACACATTCTCATACACACTTCCTGGCCTCCTCGATGATCGCTGATTTAATTCACTTTGGTTGCGCTGTGGGTGGCGGCACTACGGCCTCTTCCCAGCTTCAGCCGCTGGTGGTTTGCGTTCCGCCAGCGGCCCGGCGGCCTCCTGCCATCTTCAGCCACCAGAAGTTTGGTCTCCGCCGGGGGCCCTGTGGCCTCCTCCCAGCTTCAGCCATCGTTAGTTTGGCCTCTGCCGGTGGCCCTGCGAGGTCCTTACATCTTCAGCCACCAGCAGGTTAGACTCCACTGGGTGGCTCCGAAGCCTGATCCCTCTTTCGCCATCGGATCTGGAGGGAGGCAACTAGCGCCCTATTGGCTGGTGCCTCTGGCGATTACCCGATTGCCCGCCCCTGCTCACATATACGCTGCAGTCTGTAGGTAGTGGAGGACTTGAAAATCCGGACAATTTCCAGGTTTTCAGCGGAAATTCCAGACAGTTGGCAACCCTACAGCAGGGGCAGTCAGTGTGAGGCGGATGCCACAGCGGTATTCAAAGAGGGGCATTTTTTGCAGCCTCAAAATTTTGCCTCCTGAAGTGGCAGCCTCACCCTGCCTCATTATAGAACTGCCCCTGCCTCACACATATACAACCCCTGCACTGGCTACTTCACTACATGCTGCCACTAATCCATCATCATGCAAACCATTAATCTGAATCAGGGCAACATCAACGGCATAACGTGGGCCTTGCCACTCCACGTTCCATCCATCACAGCATCCCACATTCGGTGGACAGCTTCTTAACACCCGCTATCTTCCTCCCTAAAGTTGGAAGCTTCTGGGACAGCTTAAGCTCTGGGTAGCTTGTACATCCCCTAATAACTGGACTATTAGGCCCACTCCAATTACTAGGTGGAAAAGCATCCATGGGGGGGGGGGGGGGGGAACAGTGTACATGACAGGCAAATGAGAACTAATACGTACATGTAAGACCGCATATTTTATGTGTTACGCTGGCAACTTTCAACCCTTCGCCCTTCTCTCAACGCTAGGTATAAACTGTGAATGTACATGGGGAAATGTTTAGAATACAAGGCATGAGGCCATTCATACTGCAGCCCATAAGCTCAACTGTCATAGGCGCCCAATCTCAAGAGTGCAAGCACTTGATCACTATTGTCCAAAAGTTGTGTGTGCAAAATGAATGCACACACACTGCTTGCTCTGGGGTATGGATTGCTGTGGCAAGGGGAGGGACCTCCGAGTTCAGCACCACGCCCAGACACCTACATTGACAGATACTAACACAGCACGTCACTCACCAAATGCACACTCACACACTTATTTTTTGCTTACGTACTGCCTGCAGCACTTCCTGCACCTGCACATGGGCAATGCCTCTGTTCCTGGAATGTTTGTCATCAAACAACATTGATGTGTGTGGCAGCCTGTCCCTAACTGCTAATAAGATAGTCTGAGGCCTTCTTCAGCACATATTATCTAAACCAGGTCACATTAAACACATCTGTCAGAGGCATATATGACATCTTCTTTGTCTGAGGTACTGACATGGGCCCCTGAAGGGCTTAGGTGGCATTAAATGGGTGTCTGGCAAGAGACCAACACAGAAAGGCCATCAGCCTCTGGGAGCAGTAGGCCTATACATTGAGCACTGTGTCAGTTTACTATGGATGCAGCTTGTAGGCTCATTAAGTCATCAGCTGACAAGAGTTTCTCTAGCCATTATGCTACCATTATGATATACACAGAGCAGATCATTGACAGCATAGGAGCACACCTGCTCTGCTCACCACTAACTGTAAACGTGAGTTACACTACATGAGGCACAGCCTAGAGAATAGCAGCTCTTCCTGATTCCCCACAAATTATCACAGGAATGTTGATGAGCAAGGGCCTGGAAGCATGAAAGCACAGAAACATGTGGAGTGACATTGGAAACAGAACTATCTGCAAGCTGTTTGGCGCAGGAGTGATCAGCCTATGTGCTTTAAGGGTGGTCACAGATCGCACCACGACAGTAAGAGATACTAGCTATAGCTAAAACCAAAATACTCTGCATATTTTTTTGGAACATACAAACATCTATACAGCTGCATCACATGCCTATCATTGAGCCTTAATGGCCACAGGCTTTGCAACACCCTGACATCTCCATATCTGAGTAAAGCTACCTGTGACAGCTGAGTTGAAGCCAGGAGGTTCAAACATACCTTTCCATTGGCTTCTATGACATCAACTTTTGTTCAGGAGAGATGTGGGTGCTCTAAGATTGTATTGGAAAATACAAGTTAAGGCAGGACACCATCTGATTCCCAATCCTGCCTTCACAGAGCCGGACCTGCATCATGGTGTAGGTTCACCAAGAAGATAACAGAACGTATATGACATTAGGATGGGCAAGGCCCTCTCCTTCTTCACGTGATCATTTATACATTGTATTTCTAGAGGTAGTATGGTGCATCTGTGTTGGGGTGCATGCAACCACCAAGAGGAATGCTAGGCTGGAAGGATGTATGCGCCTTGTGGGAATGGCAGCAGGTAGCACAGGTGCTTTTCCCAAGGCTGTAAGGGATAGCATGTTACTAGAGCACTCTGATATGTGCAGTAGGGTTGCAACTGGCTCCAATTTTCAGGACAGGTATATCCTGTCCTGGTTTGGAGCCCATTACATGCTGCAATTTCATCTGATTTCCCTATAGCTTTTCTCAGCAAAACCCAGTCCTGGATGTATGGGAGTAATACCAGGACTGGAACAACATGTCCTGTAAATCTGGATCCAGTTGGAAAACGTAGTCTGCAGTGGCTCTGAAACAGTTGATACAGTGATGTCACCTATTGCCACGCCCATATGACAGTAGGCTACTGGTGTGTAGCAGAATGCCAACATTGAAGCAATATATAGAGCTGGTACACCTGCATTAGCTGCAAAAACTTTTCCTCATGGTGTGATTGCAAATGTCCCTACTGGCTCTGCCATATGTCCTGCATAGGAACCAAATTTTAGGTCCCGACACAGGGAATATGCCATGCCTCCAACATACAGAGGACACTGCTTCTGGTTGAGGTGTGTGAGGGTCAAGACAAACAGTGGCCGACAAACTGGATGACGCCTCATTAACCAGCCACATGTGATCATGCAGTATCAGCAGTATTAGTTTAACCAGTTAGATTTGAATAGCTCCCAATGGGAGGCTAGGAACAGGGCCATTTTGAAATGAAACACATTGGAAGTGTATAGTGCCAGTTCACGCAGCAAGCTATAAGGGCCCATGCATTGTTTGCCGTCACAAGATTTGCAGGCCTCTGCTGCTTGGGGCAAAAAAGCCAGGCCCTGGGCCAGTGGCCTGCAGATGTAACTGTATAAGCCACTTGTCATGGCAGCGATGCTCCCCCCCCCCCCCCCCCCCAGCCTCCCATTTCTGTGCTGTTTGCCAGAAACACATAGCCAAAAATGGAATATAGAAAGAAGAGAATCTCTTACCTATAAGCCAACCGTCAGCATACAGGCCATCCTCAAAATTTTCACACAGGACTTATTGCCTAAGTATAAAGGAATCATGCGCATCTCCTCAGTACCTGGACACCACATCGAGGATGCACATTCAAGCGTCACAGACCACTTGCACATTGATGGAGTGGAAGAGCTTTCTGTTGCGGTACATCTCCTCCCTGTCACAGAGTGGAATGATGGCCACGTGAGTGCAGTCGATAGCTCCCAGAACACTAGGAAAATTGGCAAAGGCATAAAAGCTTCTTCAAGTCCATCAAGTCCTGCCTGACCCGAGGAAATGCTATGTAGAGATTAATGCAATCAGAGACTGCTGTGGTGACCTGGTCCAGAGAGCGGAAAAAAATGGTTTGGGACATTCCACTCACGACTCCTACTGTCGTTGGAAGGAGCTGCTTGCCAAGAAATGCAGGTTGGCCAACAGTTTGGTGAGGCCAGGAACAGCATGGGACTTTGCGGTGACTGGATCCAGATCCCCTTGGATTTCTTCATATAATTCCATGATAGCGTGAGAGTTGAGGCGATACCTGCAAACCACATAGTCCTCTGGCAAGCCCAGCAAGGATGTTCGTGGAGGAACGATGCTTTCCCTGTATCTCCTCTGCCGAGGCTGCCTGCATGCCAGATGCTGTCCTGGGCTCTGACACTGTGGGGCTTGTGACTTGGCCTCTGGTGCAGGGACTTCCCTAGGAGGGTGTGGAACTGGCCTTGCCTGTTCTTGAGGTTGTTGTTGTTCTGCTTGTTGTCATCTGCGGTGAACCTCCCATAACATCCAGTATCCCCCCAACAATTAAACTTGCCGCAAACTTTATGGCTTTAGGAAGCTAGACCAGGTAAGAACAGGTGTTTTTATTGGGCCAGGAAGGCCTGGTAGGTGTGTCCGTTATCATTCCTGTTTTCATTGCATGTGATAATTGCTGCAAAATACCCGTGATCCATGATATCGCCCACAATAAATACTTTTTTCACTGTACTGAAAAAAAAAGGTGTAGTTATTTCCAGCTTTAAATCCTGCGTTAGTGTGCATTACTCTATCGCATTCCACGCTAGCAGGCCCTCGTTTCCATAAACTCCGCCCAAATTCCTCCCATTCAAATACTAATTTTATATTTGCATACACATTTCACAATGTGATATTTATCGTACAAAATGATAAATGACCTTGTAAAATTGTACTTGAGGCAACGGAGGATAAAGTGACTTGCCCAAGCTCACAAGGAGCAGCAGTGGGATTTGACCCCTGGTTTCCCTTATTTATAACCTGCTCTCAGGAAGTTTGTGTTCCCTCTATGACGTGCAAGTCAGGTGATGCCCCAATGCATTGTGGAAAATTGTTGGAATGCAAAAGTTAGCATCCCTTTTTTAATTAAAAGGAAATTCTGAGGGCAATCCATCTGGTTACTTATCCCTTTTCTTCCAAAAGAAGTGGTGGCAGGAGAATCACTCTAAATTCTGATGGAATGTAAACTTGTCCTCCATAAATAAAATAAAAAATAAACCCTCTCCAAGTACAATAAACGCTGTCCTGTAATATTGAGGTTTCTCTCTGTCACCTTCCAGATGATTATTCTATTCCAGACTGTTTGCCTGGGCTTTATTTCTGCAAAAAACACAAATTCATCAGCATGCACAGTTTACCAATAAACTCTAAGTATGTTCTAATAGCTTCTCTCTAGAATAAATACATCAGATTGTATATTCCCATTAATGAGGCAGAGAGTAACTGAATGTTCATGTACTGTATTTTCCAGCATTTTAATGGTGATGATGATGGTGATATTACTTTAGGAGATTCTAATTCTCTCCTTCTGCTGTCTTTGCATCTTGTAATCGGAATTTATGATTAAGGGAATCATCTGGATTTTTTGATGCTGTTCTATCTCATTGCATAAAAGATGATTGAAAAATACAATAAACCAAATTCCTGAAAAATAGCACTGAGCATTAAAAGTGATTTAGTCTTACAGACATGAAAATAGGTAAGCATAACTATTTATAGGTACCTGAAAAAAACTATAAATTTATGTTGTAAGATGGTTGACTCATTTGTGGCTAGTCTGTTTATACCCAAACAAGGAGCAGTATTTATTTCTTACTGCTACAAACATTTGTGCTCTGTAATTAGCGTTAAAAGAAAATGACAGCAGAATGAATTGCCAATTCCTGATGTTTCCGTTGCGCTTCCTGGCCGCGTATGCTCCGCAGCTGGGCCTGCTCACCTCGATACACCTTCTACCAGCTCCGGGCACGTCCCCTCCACAGCCGCTCCCAGCTCGCGGCGTCTCCGGTCCCCCTGCGCTCCTGCTCCGGACCAGGCCTCACGGCGGGGCTCGGCATCCTCTGTGGCATCGGCCCCGCCCTGCCTCTTAAAGGGCCAGGGGCGGGACCCAGCTCCACGGCGCGCCCTGATTGATCGCTGCTTAAAAGGAAGTGGTCTGACCCCACTTCCTTGCCTTGGCAATTGGGTCATTCACGTTGTGATAGCTAGTTTGCCTTCCTGATCCAGTGTCTTGTTCCAGTCTCCTGTTCCAGTGTCCTCCTGTTCCAGTCTCCTGTTCCAGCGCCCTCCTGTTCCTACGTCTTCTCGATACTGACCTCTGCCTGTAACTTTGACTATGTTTGATCGCTACCTGGATTTGACCTTTGCCTGTTTTCTTGACCACGTCTGAACGTTGCCCAGAACTGACCTCTGCTTTGTCCACTGACCACGTCTGCACACTGCCTGGAACCGACCTCTGCCTGATCACTGACCACGTCTGACCACTGCCTGGAACCTGACATTTGCCTGACTGACCATCCTCGGACTGACCACTGGTTTGACCCCTGCTTTGGCAGACCATGCTATCCTTGACTCTGGACTTGAGCCTTGCTCTTCATTCAGAGACTCTGTTCTGGCCTTCTCGGGCTCCTGACCCCCTGACCTGAACATCGACCATGCACCCTTGTTCGTGGAGGGCACACCTTTGAACTTTATCTCTCAGAGATCCTGCAAGGCCCACCTAAGACCAGGTGGCCCGGGTAACCAAGGGCTCAACCTGAGGGAACCCCGGGTTGCTAGTGGTGAAGCTCCAGCTAGCCTCTGTCTCCTCCTGTGCTCCACCTCCTGGTGGCAGCTGCTCTCTGGATCCGACCAGGGAGCCTACCAATCCTGCACCAGGCCAAGGGTCCACCTCCCAGCATAACAGTTTCTAATTTGGACAGACTTGGGGAGATACCAGCAATGTTGTAATGGACTTAAACTGCAGGTTAGATATTAGAAGGACTTTTCTAACTGTGAATGTAGGTAATCGTGAATAAGGTAGCTCAAGAGGTGAAAGAATCTCCATCTTTAAAGGATATTAAGAGCAGAGTAGTAAGGCATCTGTCTGGAATGGTCCCGTGGGTCCTGCATGACCAGATGAACCCTGGAAGTCCCCTTCAGCTCTGCCTTTGATTTTAGGGGTTAGAACATAGAGCTGCAAACTTAAAGGCCATTTCTTCTGTTCACCAGTTGCTCTGTGACTTAACCTCTCTGTGCTTAAACTCCTTGGGACAGTGATATTGGAACAATTTTTTCATTTTTATATTTACTCATATTTGATATTCCACATATCTGCCTAACTCATAGTTCATATCTCATGTTATTTCCTTTCCCAATACTTCTTTGTGCCATTATTTATTAAAATAGTACAATGCTAATTATTTCAATGAATTCCATAAATATTGTAAATATAATTATGCCATGATGCCATTTCAAATACAGTATCCCCCATGATTGTTCAGGATAATGGATATTTACAGATAAATGGATGGTCTGTCCTATGTTAAAAAAAGAAACAACTGTTTATTAAATAATAAACCATGATTGAACTTGTTCATAACACACTGTACAGTGCTAACGTGTTATGTATTCAGGTACTGACCGTCTTCTTTAGGCATCATCTGGGGAAGGGAATTTTACAGATAGTGCTTCAGAGATGGCAACTGGAATGTCAAGCACAGATTCACTTGACGCCTTCCTGAATAACTCCACCAGTACGCTAGGCTTCTTCCTCTTAGTAAGCTTGTCCTGTAGCTTGTATATTTACATGCCTTCCTGCTGAGGGATCAAACATTTTTGCTCCAGGATGATTATCAGACAGCTCATAGTGGGTATAGCAACCTCCGTTAATATAGGCCCCGAGACAGGCACACACTCACTGTGATGCCAAAGGATCTTGTCTTTCTGTACCTTTAAATCATAGCTTGTCGTTTGCTGAGCGCCATAGCCCTGCCAGAGTTTGGAATTGCCCCTTCATTTTCTGCTGAATAGATAACACATAACTCTTCCTTTTCACTGCTGGGTATGATCCTGGATCGCGGATTCACCATGGTATTTGTCCCAGTACTAGCATCAGTTTTTGTGAATAAAACTCTTTCGGGCCCCTCTTCTACTGCTAACAGCAATACCAGAATTGCTGAGCAACATTTGTGATCAGCCATTGCTGTGTCTGCAGTCGTCTGCCTTATAAACAAGATGTGTCGCTGTCACAGCTCAGCTAACTATAAACTCCCTCACATATCTGTGTGATCAGTGTGACTACAATGTACAGAAACAGTGGTAATTGTACTGCTAAGGGAAACGTTATCAAGCAACATTGTACTTGATGACGCTGATTGCAGAACATTCTGAAAAATGAAATAGCACAATCCAGGTTTCTCAAGGCCTGCTGATTGCTGGAGGAACTGGCTGAAGCCTTCTAGTGTTGTTGCTTTAATGTGTAATTAATATATAATACATTGGGCTCATTAAATAGACTAACTTTAACTGCATACATGAAGTCTTTAAAATGAACACAATATTTCCAGAGCCACGTTTGAATTCCCGGTGCATATACAAATTGGATGGTGTGTCATTCCCTGTTGAAACATCATGCAGCATCATCACTTTACAATTGTAAGCTCATGCAGCATTATTAACTTTACATCATAGGTCCCCCCATTCCTTCTTCCCTCACCCCCTGCACAGGTACTTGCAGGAAACCCAAGTGAAAATTACATCTCAGGTATCTACAATCCTGGGCAATCTATTGTTATCTGCTCCAGTGTGTTCCTGTCACATAAGGTGGGTGGCATTCCAGTGTTGTTCTCGCATATCCATTCTTCTTCACATTTCTTTACCATAAATATTAATCCCAAGCTTCTAAGCTACTAATCTAGAAATCGGTTAAAGAAAGAACTTTCATATGTGGTCTGTGTATTTTCTGGTGCGTAGAACCAAATCAGCAGATGATTTCTGGAGGCAACTTCTGGGGATGTCTCAAGGCCCATTGTGTAAAGACCACGATGTCTCTATGTAACTAAATCCTTTGAACATCATGTGAGTATTCCAGCCCTCCCTCTCAGTGACAACTTCAGGGTTACCATATGCTCGTACCATCTGCACAGTGAAGCATGTGTTTCATTACAAACTTCTCAAGAAAAAGTATCTCTTCAACTTTTCTTTAACTAATTAATGCTGGCTGAAAACATTCAGTGTTCATATGAAACATATTTTCTGATATGGTTGGTGCTGTGTGTAACTACACAGTTAACAACCTGAATTTGCGAGGCAGTAGTGAATGCTTCAAGGCAGGATTGTCTTGAGTTTTAATTTTTAATGAACAAAATATGGGAATAAAAAGTTGTTTGCAGAGGAAGGATTACCCCAGAGCCAGTTCTGAGTCACAATAATTCTCAGTTTCCGAAATTGTCTGTCTCCACCTTTTCTTCAGACTACATTATCTGAGTATTTTAACTTTAGAATGATTTTTCCTGGTTGCTTACACTGGCATCTTTGCAGTTGGGGTTAACTCTTCCTCAGACTAGCATAAGGATTTAGTCAGAGATGATTCTGTATATGTAGGTTCCCCAGGAGCAATGTGGAGAGATGCTGGTCAGTTTGTAAGAGGGCACCCAGTACCCAGCATCTCCCGAGAACACTTATATTGATTAATAAAAATACATTATACTTTTACTGAGTCTAAGTGTTCTTGTGTCCCTGGCCATAAGCATAGAGTAAGCTTTACAAAGAATTCTGCATTACTTAAACAAGCTCTCAAAAGTCTGTTTTGGACAAGTCCCCAATAGCCTGTCTACTTTTAATGTGTGTACTGTGTGCAGATTTTTGAAAGGGAAACTGAAAATGATCACCAACAAAGAACATGTGGTAGAAGGGTCCATGCACTTTGTATCTTCTGTTTCTATGCGTGCAAATCAGTTGAAATCTATCTACTGTGTTTACAGGGAGATGGATTTATCACTTGTGCAATCAAAATGCTTATATTTATAATAAATGCTATATTCATCTACTTTTTTGTGATTTTGTTAGTTTGTTTACATATTTGAAAGTAAAATTTGCAAGGAGAGAACCTTTTTTTTCAGTGTGTTGATGAATCGAGCTACAAATGGGAGCAGCATCTTGGCAGATAAATGTTGGTCTGTAAACCTTTCAAGTGGAAGGCCTGTTAAACGTTTGCCCTCTCCCTCCAGTTGCAATCTTCAGGAAAAGCCGTTCTTTCTCTCCCCTCATTGAAACATGTATGAGATTGTTTTCCATCGCGGGCCCAAGGCTTTGCAACACTCTCCCATTAAAGCTCAGAACCTTTTGGGAACTAGTGAAAATGATCCTTTTCCAGCAGGTTTTTAGCTCTCATGAATAATGGAGGTGTTTTGTGTTTCTGATTTTTCTGTCATTGAGTGTTATTGGAGCCTTTGGGGATTTTGTATTTTTATGCAATATTGCCGGTTTTAGCATTGTGAGGAGAATCAAAATTTTCCTTCATGCTTTATTCTGAGGTGATCCACTCAAGCAAATTTTCTTAGGATCAGAAGAATAGAAGTGTTTGTAAAAAAAAAAAAAAAAAAAATGTCTTTTCTTTCAGTTGATTCCTTTATTCCTTGCTGTTTGCAAGGTATATTGAATTTGTTGCTCACCCTTACATAACAAAAGGCCATCATTTTACTTCATTTAATTCACACTCAGTTTTCAGAAGGCCCAGGAGCCTGCCTCACCAATCTATAACATTTGCTCTTGGTCAGGTGGTCTGGTCTGTAAGTCAGGCTCGGATTTAGGTGTAGGCAAACTAGGCAATTGCCTTTGCACCAAATCTTCACAAGCACCAGGGTCCCATACTTAGTCTTACTGCTGATCCGGGCCTGCAGCTGCACCACCATCTCACATACAGGCACAGAACGAACAGTAGCAGCAAATTCATTGCAGGTCTTGCAGGCTCAGACTGTGGCACTGTGTCTATTGCACGAGTTTCTATGGAAACAGGAAACCCATGTGAGAGGAAGGGGCATGGTGCTACAGGGCCTCTGATCATGTGAGGGCTCGCAGGCCTGCCAGAAAATGTGCTTCCTGAAGTTGCTGCTGCAGGCCCACTGCTTATATGAAGGTCAGTGGTAGCAATAGCAATGACTCCGATAGGGTGAACACTAGGAGAGGGGAGGATCTTGACAAGGGCAATGTAGCGGAGGACTACAATTCCTTCCTCATTGTCTGTAAGCACTGACATTTATTTATATAATGGATTAATAAGCCATACTAATCCCATGGTTCAAAATAGGGTACAGTATCAATGAACATAAAATTTATCAGTACAGTCACATAAAAACAAAACAATATTCTGAGCTTTTCCACAATCAAGATAAAATAAAAAAGATAAAACTGGCTTTGATGCAAGTGCAAGAACCTTTGTAAAAAGATTCAATTCATATAAAGGGACATCACGCCACTCAGAAATTTTATCAAAATTGCCCTTGGTTTAACTTAAAAAAAGATTTTTGAGGCATTGATTGCTCAGTCCACTCCAACCACTTCCCTTTAGGACGAGAAGAGACAAAACAGAAGGGAAGGACTGGATTAGGGAGCAGAGTGTGCCTCAGCTTCACCCCTCCTGTTCACTACACACTGCCTGGGAGGGAGGAGCTAGAGCAGGAAGAAGAGAGATTAATTGCAGGGGGCTGAGATGCAAGGTTGTTGATTCAGCCCTGAAGACACTCTAGTTTCTTCAGAAGACTGAATTAATATGAAAAAGCTTTGTTGATTGTGCGACAGGTTGTAAGTTATGCGGCAATAGGCTAATTATGTGATTTCTCTTAAGGAGGGGAATCCCAGGAGCCTGAGGGCATTGATTATGGCCTCAGCAAGTGCAGGCAGGGATACATGTTTTCCTTAGTTTAATTGTCTCTTTGTCCTTCTACAGTGCAGTCTCATTATTGTCCCCACAAATTTGCTTCCATACAGAATTCATGCTGGTGTTAGGAATCTGCTAAAGCTAAGAACCCAAGCACAGAACATATTCTTTGGCGTTGACTAGTTTCTGTATGTTTTAATTAGGCAGCACCTTGCCATGTTCAGAACTGTGCTTACTGTACAGTGGTCTCACACATTTAATTTAATAATTGATACATAAATTTCATTTTTAGCCTACTTCCCAAAGGAAAAGAAGGCTTATGAGATTGCTGTATGTGTGTGTGTGTGTGTGTGTCCCTAATAATTTTTTGTTTGGTGTCCTAGCCACATCAAATTTCAGGAATCTTAAGGGGTGACATGGGGGATTCTGATAAGGTTGTTTTAATTCAGATCTGCACACAGATCACAAATAAATACACCCGTGCATCCCAGAAAGTAAGCCCCCTTAGTTTTGGGTGGAATGTATTGTTTTATATAAACAATGAAATTAGATTTTCACAGTATTCCAATAACGTGTGTTGATCAGCTTGACGTGGTAAGCAGTG
The DNA here is from genome assembly GCF_901001135.1 of Rhinatrema bivittatum. Lineage (NCBI taxonomy): Eukaryota > Metazoa > Chordata > Amphibia > Gymnophiona > Rhinatrematidae > Rhinatrema > Rhinatrema bivittatum. Next base: position 12,749,478 of record NC_042629.1, on the reverse strand, counting down.
CTTTCTACCTGACAGATTCTTATTTTATCTTTAAGAGTATGTGCTGTGGCCTAGTTATTCAAGAAAGAATTAGGATTGATTTCCTAAGCTTAGCAATGTTAAAAATTAAGGTAAAATGTAATTAAAGTGACAGGATGTGAGGAGAGTGAGCTCTCTCCAGCATGCTGCCCAATTAAATCAGTCACTTTGAAATTAGTCACTATTGGCAGTTCCTTAAGCCAAATCTGATTATTTTGCAATAGGTTTCATATTTGTAGCCAGCAAAATGTGGGGTGTTTATACCACTGCATTATAAGATAACTTGAAAATACTTATCCTCTTCCAATTTTCAAAATATCTCCTTGATGGAAGAATACATTTTTCTTTTTGGTAAAAAATTATTTAAAATCTTGTGGGGGATCAATTCAGACAAAAATTACATCTTTAAAAAGAGGGAGTGTGATTTTAGCCAGCTCTGAGCTCTTTAAAAAGAGGAAGCGCACATCTTAGCCAGCTCCGAGCTCTTTATAAGACGGTGTGTGTATCTTAGCAAGCTATGGGATATTGGCAGCTTTCATACATTTTTATTGTAGTTGAAGATATCTAGACTGCGATGTAGGCTGTTTTTGATTGCTGCTCCATTAAATATTAGGCTGGAGTTGAGCTACCCGACTTTCAGAAAAAATGGAGAACAAGGCTGTATCCACCAGAAGGATAACGAACGCTAACACATGATGGGCTCCATCTTTCACTCAGTCCTGTGTGCTGCTTTCCTTTCTTTCTTTCTTTCTTTCTTTGTCTTGTTGGATTTTAATTCAATTTTTAGCTTTGGATCTCCACTCTTGGTTGAATAGGCGATATAGAAATATTGTAAATAAAGAAAAGAAATAAACTGTGTTTCTAGTAATCTTTGTTCTTGAACTGGACCGGGCCTCTTCTTAGGAACACTTTTTTATTCCTCAGCAGAAGGATGAGAACTTTATTGGTTTGCAAATCCAAATTTCTCCAGATGTTTCTATGCTGCTCAGGCTACAGGGAAAAAAAAAGGTCAATTATCCCAAGGGTGTAACTGATGGAGGCTTCATTTTTCCACCTGAGTTTCCTTGCAGACAGATATATGAACAAATAAAGCTATAGAGTTTATGATTCCGACCAGCCTGCAGGGTTTTGGGGGCCTCTCAGATCAAACTTTGGTTCAGATACTCCTTTGCTGCCTTCCTCAGAATCTTTTGTATCTGATGCCAAGAGTTTGATGGTATTTTGACAATTTATGGTGTGAGATTTGGAGTTATACTGTTATAGCTCTGTCACCAGTCTTTTTTGTAAAAGAGAATATATTACTTGCACTCAATTTCAGTGAAATATATTTGTACCTTGGAATCTCACCAGATTAGGGTCTTGAAAGATTGGAGACTTTAAATTTATAAATGTAAATTTATTAAAAAAAAAAATTGTAAAGCATTAAAAAAATTAGGTCATCTCAGGGGTCCAAGTTTCAATTCTTTTTTAAAATTTTCTGCAAGGAATAAGAATGTAATTTCAAATTGTGCCTAGTTTTTTGAAATATGTTTTCTAAATATGCTATAGAATAAAATTTATAATTTTAACTATTCTGCCTGACAAGACAGAATTCACAGTTCAAAGCTATGTAACTTTTTAAATGATTTGTTGGTTCTTCCAGTCCGTTTGTATGTCTGTATTTGTGTATGGTGAGAGAGGAGCTAGGAACTATAATAAGGCATCGTTAGAGACTTCTGTTAAAGCATTTAAGTTAATAGGTGGGTACTGTGCTATAGGAAATTCACATAAAACTGCACTGAATGTATGATTCTGCAGTCATCTTCATGCCTAATATTAGCCTTAAAAGCTAAACTTCAGTCATGCTCGTTGAAGCCTTAATAAAAATTATGTGGCTGCACCTCATTAGTCCTCAGGCAATCAGTATTAAATATCACTTAGGCAAATTTCTAGTGTATGGAATCTGACATGGTGGGAGATAAAAATAAGGAAGCAGACTTTGAACTTTCCTTCTTAAATACCACGCACTTTTCCAAGCCAGGGACAATAATCAGTGCAGTGAACTGCAGCTAAATGGTAATGAGTAAGTGTGGACTCGCACCTTCTGGTCCATGGGCCAGTGAAGGAGCGTCACACCAGGCACACACAGTCTCTTCATGAACGTGCGAAGGCGTTTAATTACCAGCTCACATCATTTCAGATGACAAATCTGTATGCAACCGGCTGGTTCATGTTCTTAGGAAATCATTGGCATTTCTTTTTTAGGAGTTAGAATCTCAGATTAAGTTAGTCCTTACTGAAATGTCAATTTTCATTATTATTATTATATATAGATATATGTACACACACACACACACAGACATTAGACTGACAAATATTTTAAGTTGCCAGCTTTCAGTAATATTAAGGTTCCTTCCTCAGGCGGCTGTTTCCTGAAACAAAGTCTAGTTTTGATGGCACAGCATAGTATTCTTTCCAACTTATAGTTTTGTATCCAGTTTATGTCTATCCTTGATAAACATCAGTGTGGACAAATGATACAACTTGAGATGAGGTGTCCAGAACTGAACACAGTACTCCAGGTGATGCCTCAGCAATGCCCTTTACAGGAGCATTACCTCTAGGGGTGTGCATTCGTTCCCTACGAATTGGGAATCCGCAACGTATAAGGCCTTATTCGTTGTATTCGTCGGGAAGCAAAACATATCGCCATTCCCCACGAACACAACAAACCTCGATGAATAATTCGGCCGCCTAAAGGACCCAATTTAAACAAACCCCCCACCCTCTTGACCCCCCCAAGACTTACCAAAACTCCCTGGTGGTCCAGTGGGGGGTCCGGGAGCCATCCCCTGCACTCACACCCTCGGCTGCCGGTTTCGAAATGGCACCGATAGCCTTTGACCTACTATGTCACAGGGGCTACCGGTGCCATTGGTCAGCCCCTGTCACATGGCCATCAGCGCCATCTTGTGCTCCTTCCATGTGACAGGGGCTGACCAATGGCACTGGTAGCCCCTGTGACATAGTAAGGGCAAAGGCTATCGGCGCCATTTTGATTACTGGCAGTCGATGGCCTGAGTGCAGGAGATCGCTCCCGGACCCTCGCTGGACCACCAGGGACTTTTGGCAAGTCTTGTGTCGGCCCCTGTGACATAGTGAGGGCAAAGGCGTTCGGCACCATTTTGAATACTGGCAAAGGCTATCGATAGCCATTTTGAATACTGGCAAAGGCTATGGAATGCAGGAGGTTGCTCCCTGACCCCCGCTGGACTTTTAGCAAGTCTTGGGGGGGGTCAGGAGGGTTCCCCAAGACTTGCCAAAAGTCTCTTGTGGTCCAGTGGGGGTCCGGGAGCGATCTCCTGCACTCGGGCCGTCAGCTGCCAGTAATCAAAATGTTGCCAATAGCCTTTGCCCTTACTATGTCACAGGGGCTACCAGTGCCATTGGTCAGCCCCTGTCACATGGTAGGAGCACAAGATGGCGCTGATGGCCATGTGACAGGGGCTGACCAATGGCACCGGTAGCCCCTGTGACATAGTAGGTCAAAGGCTATCGGCGCCATTTTGAAACCGGCGCTGAGGGTGTGAGTGCAGGGGATGTCTCTCAGATCCCCCGCTGGACCACCAGGGAGTTTTGGTAAGTCTTGGGGGGGTCAGGAGGGTGGGGAGTTGTAGTTAATTTAATTTTAGTGGGGAAATGAATAGGAATCGACATATCAACATATCGGGGCGCCATACGGCCGAATGCAACGTATCTGCCCCCCGACGAATCCGAAACCCGAATGCAACGTATGGCATCCCTCTGCACATCCCTAATTACCTCCTTCTTTTTCCTGTTGCTTATGCATCTCTCTGTGTAGCCCAGCATCCCTCTGCATTTAGCCACCGCCATGTCACATTGCTTTATTACCTTCAGGTCATAGGATACCGTCACCCCAAGATCATGGCTTTCATCCCCTCCCCCCTTCCCCCATCATTTAAAGCTCTAGGATTACTGCAGTCGAAATGCATGACTCTGCACTTCTTAGCATTGAATCCCAGCTGTCAAACCTTCAACCACTCCTGGAGCTTTCCCATTTTTTCTATTCCTTCAGATATGCCCACTTTGTTACAGATCTTGGTGTCCCCTACAAAAAGACAAACTTTACAGTTATCATTCTTCTCTAGAGTAGTCCATTTGCATTACTTGCTTTTCATGTTGGAAAAAGAGACAACTGATATGATAAAGGTTTATAAAATCATGAGTGGATGGAATGGATAAATAAAGGATTGTTATTTACCTTTTCAAATAGTAAAACAAGGGGACACTCCATGAAATTAACAACCATCAGATTTAAAGCAAATTGTAGATAGGGTTGCAATGATGGTATAGAAATATTTTAAATAAATATCAGAATCAAGATGTAGAATTTGTTGTCAATGGATTTGGTCCCAGTAAGTAGCATAGCAGGATTCAAAAGAAGCTTGGAGAAGTTTCTGGAGAAAAAGTCCATAAACAATTATTATCCAGGAAGACTTGGGAAAGCCATCACTTATCCCTGGAAGTCTGCAACAAGAAAAAGTTCTACTTTTTGGAATCTACTTGGTACTTGTGTCCCTAACTGACCACTGTTGGAGACTGGATGCTGGGCTTGATGGACCTTTGTCTGACCCAGCATGGCATGTTCTATTCTTCTTATACCATTTTTTAAAATAAAATACTTGTTGCACAGAGGAGGTAATTTTAAAAAGCCCATTTACACATGTATAACTGGGTTGAATTTTCACAAGGTTTTACGCATGTAAATGGAGAAGGGCTACCAAAATGAAGGAGTGGAGAGAATGAGACGGGATTTAAGGAAACTGGAAGAGTGGTCGAAGATATGGCAGCTGAGATTCAATGCCAAGAAGTTCAAAGTCATGCATATGGGGAGTGGAAATCCGAATGAACTGTATTCGATGGGGGGGGGGGGGGGGGGGAGGCTGATGTGTACGTAGCAGGAGAGGGACCTAGGGGTTATAGTGTCTAATGATATGAAGTCTGCAAAACAATGCGACAAGGCGATAGCAAAAGCCAGAAAAATGCTGGGCTGCATAGAGAGAGGAATATCGAGTAAGAAAAGGGAAGTGATTATCCCCTTATACAGGTCTTTGGTGAGGCCTCACCTGGAGTACTGTGTTCAGTTCTGGAGACCGTATCTACAAAGAGACAGAGACAAGATGGAAGTGGTACAGAGGAGAGCGACCAAAAAGGTGGAGGGTCTTCATCGGATGTCATACAAAGAGAGATTGAAGAATCTAAATATGTACACCCTGGAGGAAAGGAGGAGCAGGGGTGATATGATTCAGACCTTCAGATACTTGAAAAACTTTAACGATCCAAAGACGACAAACCTTTTCCATCAGAAAAAAATCAGCAGAACCAGAGGTCACGAGCTGAGGCTCCAGGGAGGAAGATTAAGAACCAATGTCAGGAAATATTTCTTCACGGAGAGAGTGGTGGATGCCTGGAATGCCCTTCCGGAGGAAGTGGTGAAGTCCAAAACTGTGAAGGACTTCAAAGGGGCGTGGGATAAACACTGTGGATCCATCAGGTCTAGAAGTGTATAAAGAGGAGGCAGCAAAACACTGCACGGAGCGGCAGTAACCACAGAGGCATTCACGGAGCGGGATGCTAGTGGCCAGTGGTTGGTGTTCCACCTTCACGGAGCGGAAGGATGGAGGGCTGCCATCTCCAAATTTAAAAAAAACAAAACAGGGGTGGGCAAGAGTATGTAAAATTAACGAAGAGTTCATAAGCTATAGGTATTACCAATTATTAGGCTTATTCAATATTTGTTGATAGATAATGTGGCTTTCAATGCATACTTCACTTTCAATACATATCCAACATAGCTCTCTGCTTCAACAGCAGGGGAGAAGAAAAACTAATACTTCACGCATATCCAGCATAGCTCTCTGCTTCAACGGCAGGGGAGAAGTAAAACTAATAGTTCACGCATATCCAGCATAGCTCTCTGCTTCAACGGCAGGGGAGGAAGACCGACACTTCACTTTCAATACATATCCAGCATAGCTCTCTGCTTCAACAGCAGGGGAGAAGAAAAACTAATACTTCATGCATATCCAGCATAGCTCTCTGCTTCAACGGCAGGGGAGAAGTAAAACTAATAGTTCACACATATCCAGCATAGCTCTCTGCTTCAACGGCAGGGGAGAAGTAAAACTAATACTTCTCGCATATCCAGAATAGCTCTCTGCTTCAATGGCAGGGGAGAAGTAAAATTAATAGTTCACGCTTATCCAGCATAGCTCTCTGCTTCAACGGCAGGGGAGAAGTAAAACTAATACTTCTCGCATATCCAGAATAGCTCTCTGCTTCAATGGCAGGGGAGAAGTAAAATTAATAGTTCACGCTTATCCAGCATAGCTCTCTGCTTCAACGGCAGGGGAGAAGTAAAACTATTAGTTCACGCATATCCAGCATAGCTCTCTGCTTCAACGGCAGGGGAAAAGTAAAACTAATACTTCACGCATATCCAGCATAGCTCTCTGCTTCGGCAGGGGAGAAGTAAAACTAATAGTTCACGCTTATCCAGCATAGCTCTCTGCTACAACGGCAGGGGAGAAGAAAAACAACCAATAAGGGCTGAATTACATAGTCTGGGTAAACAAATAAGTATGTGTGTAGCTTGCTTATTGCGGCGGTTACTACCCCTAACTAATCAAGCTTGATATTTCACTTGGATGCAGCTCCATCACTGCTCTCTGCATTAATGGTGGGGGTGAAAGGGAAATAGAACCTAAGGTTACTAAGAGCCAAGAGAAACAGAGAAGTGTGAGAAAAAAAAAAGTGCGAAAGCTTGCTGGGCAGACTGGATGGGCCGATTGGTCTTCTGCCGTCATTTCTATGTTTCTATAGGAAAGACTAAAGAGGTTAGGACTTTTCAGCTTGGAGAAGAGACGGCTGAGGGGGGATATGATAGAGGTCTTTAAGAGGTCTTTAAGATCATGAGAGGTCTTGAACGAGTAGATGTGACTCGGTTATTTACTCTTTCGGATAGTAGAAAGACTAGGGGGCATTCCATGAAAGTTCTTTTTCACTCAGCGCACAATTAAGCTCTGGAATTTGTTGCCAAAGGATGTGGTTAGTGCAGTTAGTACAGTTAGTGCAGTTAGTGTAGCTGTGTTTAAAAAAGAATAGGATAAGTTCTTGGAGGAGAAGTCCATTACCTGCTATTAAGTTCACTTAGAGAATAGCCACTGCCATTAGCAATGGTAACATGAAATAGACTTAGATTTTGGGTACTTGCCAGGTTCTTATGGCCTGGATTGACCACTGTTGGAAACAGGATGCTGGGCTTGATGGACCCTTGGTCTGACCCAGTATGGCATTTTCTTATGTTCTTAAATTACTACAGTATATATTTTTATGCACGTAACTGCTTTGAAAATTTACTCCAGTTTGTTTATTCTTTTTCCTTTTATAAATTGGCTACTACTTCCTATATCCAAATATTCTTGTCACATTCTTTCTATAAAAGAAATAGTAAACTCAGTAAACTGTATGAATCTCCTCCTCCTTTGCAGGCTTCAGAGACAAGCTGCTTCATATATATATACAGAAATTCTTAATAAAGTAGATTTATCCCATCTGTCAGACTATAGCATGCACATTATTGTTCAGATTGAATACAGGGTAAGGTCCTAGATTTCAAACAGATTCTGTCCTTCTGCACATTAGCCCTGTGATCCATCTGTTTATTAGACTAGCACGAGGTGAAACATGGGTCAGAAAAGGATAAAAGTTGATAATAGACTCAGCTTGTGTAATTCATTTCATACTGTATTAAGTCATCCTCTCAGCTGCTCACTATTTATGATATGCACAAAATACATAATTAATTGTGCAATTCTGTGGCCTCTGACAGCCTTTCATTTATCTCATTGTATTTTTCTCCCTCTGGATCCATGCTACTACCTAATAAATTAATTTGGTCAAATCCCCTTGGCAGCTAACGAATGCAGTCACTCTTTCATTTTCATGGAGGCCTTTGTTATTGACTTTGAAAATGTTTTTTTTTTTTTAGAAAGGAATTAATTTACATTTATCAGTAACTAGTAAGTTGTAAGACTTGATGTCTAGAAAGTCCTCTGCTAAACATTCTAATTAATGGATTCAGCAGATTCTTAATTTTCTTTCCTATCCTGATATGAGAGTGAAATGTGATATAAGTGTGGGTAGCTTAAGCCTCAGAAAATGGGAAGGGAATATTGCGTGCATAAGAGTGCAGCATTTTTCTTCTTTTGCCATGTTGAATTAAGCACCCAATAGATTTTGTAAGCTGGAGTAACCTTTCTAATCTTCGTTTCTTAAAGAAATCATTAGAAAGCAATTAACATAATTTAAAGATGACAAAATCTGTGTGCGATCTTGTGTTGAAAATTGGATCTAATTGGTTCCATCCCAACTTTGTAATTGAGTCTTCATTCTCTTGTGACCCACAGACTTGTCCAGTGAATAGAACAAACCTTTTCAGTGGAAGTTTCCATTCATGCAGGTTGGAAAGTTGGTGCACACTTTTTTTTTAATTTTTAGAGAATTTAGGGAACTATCACAGCTGAAGGGATTGAGATGATTATGCTGAACTGCAAATCCTCAAACAGCTGAATCTTTTCCTGTCATTTCCTGCTTTCTCCTATTGGAAATGTTGTCTAGAAGAATATGATGCCTGATTGTCTCTTTTTTTTATGCATTTCTATAGGGCATATCATATACTGTTTACTTTGCTGGTACAAAAATAACCCTAATTAACATCTGAAAATAAAGGATTGAATATGAAGCATGGAAAAATGAAACGAACTGAGGATAGTTTAAGACCTACTTTTTTTTTATAAAGACAAACTCCACAAGTGTGTTTGTTTAACCTTTTGAGACAGCCTGTTAAATTTTAGATGTTTTTCCTCATAGTCTCGGAGGTTGTAGAAAATAGGTCTTATGAATTAATTTCACTCATGAGAGTATTTTATCATGAAAAGTACTTGATGTTGAATCTGAATATTTTTTTATTGTTATTGCTACAATTGGACCTTATTAGGATTAATCTAGTAAGAGATAGTCAGTCTGAGCAATTTAACAGTTGTCTTTTTGGAGATCTGCAGAAATTATATGAAAACAAGACTGTAGTGTAATTATGCAAGGCAATTTGGTTTATACATAGATTTAATGTTTATCTATACTCCAATGCTAATTTTTCCCTCACAAAAGAAGTTGAATTGCATTTCTAGTCATTTCAAGGGTCGTTGAAGTATGATGAGGGGGATATGGACATTTGTCATTGTACATTTCATTATATATCCCTTTGAAACGCAGAAAAATGCACTTGAATGCATTACAAACTCATTATAGGAAGTGCTCTTTAATTAGAAGACAGAAGGGATCAGTGCAGTTAAATACCTGCCAAGTTGTATATCATTTCAGTAGGATACTTCATTTCATCCAGAAGAAACAACGTGTTTTGCCCTCTAGGGACAAGCAGGAGTATAACCAGTGGTGACCTTCATTAATTACAAGGTTATGAATTCTGTCATGAGGTATTGTACTAATTATATGGCTGCTGTATTGTGTATAATGGACATGGGACAGTGGAGGTAATTGCTAACTGCTGAAGTGTGAAATTCCCCTGTGCCTTAGTGCTTGAATCATCACACAGGGAAGAATGATAGCCACAGTGGCAGTCAGCAGAGCATCAGGCCTCTGGAGAAAGTGTGCTTTAGCACCCATCCTCAGTGCATGCTCCACTTTACAAATGTTTTTGGCTTCAGTACCGCTACAATTCTGCATAGCTTTAATTCAGTTCTAACATTTTAAATATTTGTCCTGCAGGTCTTATTTTAAATCTTAGCACCTTTTAATAATTTATACTGTCAAGATGATTGTGGGGAAGTAGAGAGCATGATTAGATAAGCCTCTTCTTTTTCTTTTCATTCACGAAATATTGAGGGTTTCATATTTTTTTCTGCTTCCAGCTGTAACTATGTCTGTGCTAAGGGTGTTTTCCAGGGCTTGCAGCTCCCAGACATATTGCTCACATAGTAAAAAGCATTTAATGAAGCCTGATTACGATGAAATAATTCAAATTATTCACAAGTATGTCTTAGGGTACCATCCTGTGTTAAAGAAGTCTGAAATGTAAAAAACGATTTATTACTTTCTCTAGTATTGCACTACTGTAGTTGGATCGACTGCCAGTGATTGTCAAAGACACTGTGGATTATATAGAATTTCATAAACTGCTGAAAACCTGTTTTTTTTATACAGCTTGAAGTGGAGATGGGATTTTCATCAGACTGAATACTTTGAAGATGATGTCATGAAAGTTTTCTAGAGAGTATATTAACAGGCTAATATATTACGGCATGCAGCCTCATGATGGGTTGAATGATTCTTTCTGTATTTTTTATTAATGCTGTGTGTTTTGTTATATATTAGAATTTTTAAAGTGATGTGATCTGCTTTGTTCAGGTTGTTGCCAGGAAAATATGGAATATAAAGTATAATTTAAATTGAATTTCAGTTTCTGACAAGATATTCTTAGTTTTGTAGTATATTTTCTTTTGGATAAAGCTTTCGTTGTATAGATTCTTAAAGTCCTGTTATTGTTTGGGGATCTTGTCACTTAGGACTCTAGCTTTGAATAATGTAGTATTTGAGTGATCAAGCTTATAGAGCATTGAAGACAAATTCCATACACGTTTTGAAATGCAGACCCTGCAAGCTGGCATATATATTTTGTGTAAAATTTCTATTCCTGAACTAAATACCAGAATAGAATGTCTTCTTTGAAATCAGAAAACAGGTTTTAGGGTCGCTGTAGCTTTTGTGTTTGCTCTTTAAGTTAAATGTTCAGAAAATCTTATGAAGGAATAAACAGGACTTTTGAAGAACAGTTGTAAAATTAGACTTGAGATATGAAGAAACAGAAATGAAGACAGGGAAAGCTAACTGAGACCTCATGGAAATCAGATTTCAGTGAAATGAATAATATCAAAAGGCAAGAACTTACTAAGCAACTTCTTCTATTTATGGGAGATTCTGGCACCCAAGGCAATAAGATGCTGACAGATCTCTCTCCCTGGGAAGGAGGCGGAAGTTGTGTCTTAGAATCTAGACATCAGTTCTGCTTGTATCTATCTTTTGGAGAACAGTCAGTCAGAGTGAACACCATGAATCCCATTTGGTGAAATAGAGAGCAGTTCCAGTATTAGGAATGAGCTCCTATGTCCTAACTAGCAATAGGCAGTGATTATGTTTCAGCCCTTATTAATCTAGAAATTGTATAAATTCTCAAAATTTGACTTGGAGAATGCATGATATTCCATACAGATCTTGGAAAACTCTAAAGATGATGGCTAATGTATAATAATTGATTTTTTTAAAATGATATTTATAGAGGTAGATATTCAGTCACTGTCTGGCTGAAATAGCCAGATAAACATATCTGGCTAACTTAACTGAGATATTCAGCAGTGAGGCTAACCACTGAATATACGCAGCTATATAAATATATCCTGCTCAATAGAAAGTCTAATTTATCCAGCTAACTTACAGGATCATTCATCAAAGTTAATGCCATAAAGCACGTGATGGTTATCGTAGCACACGGCGCAAATGCAAATTTGGCAAATTTATCCAAAGGGGCAAGATTGGGGAGGGGATTGGGCGGGATTAATCAAATGAGGGGTATTATTGCACCATGAGATAGTGTAACGCACACTACTATACGCTTTTAACACTGGAAATAACTATACCTTTTTTCCTGGTGTTAAGCTGTGCGATATGCCCGAAAAGGCCATAATGAAATTTGTAATAAATATTGCAAATTCTGTTTTGGGCATTTTTGGGCACGAGGAGAGGGAGAGCCTCTGGGGTGGCACACATAGTAGTCAACTATTTATACTGCTATAGGAGGGCCAACTAGTAACTTGAGATGAGGTTTTGGGGCCAGTTTTACGTGCAGAGTGAGACGTACAAACAGCACAGCACAGTACACCTCAGTGAAGATTTGATGTCAATTGGAGTGAGGAAAGTCTCTCAAAGATGATATTTCTACAATGTTCTCTCACCTTAGCTTGATGGACTCTCTACCAGGGTACTGTCAAGCTAGGGTGAGAGAACATTGAGGTAATCTCATTTTAGTCTGACTTTCCTCACTCCAAATGATGTCAAATCTTCACTGAGTTGTGCTGTGCTGTTCATATGTCTCACTCTGGATGTAAAACTGGCCCCAAAACCGTACACCACCACCAAAAGGCTCTCTCTCTCTCTCTCCCTCTAAAATTATCATAGCCATGCCCCTTTTTCTTATCGCGGGTGTTATCCATGCGAAAATTATAGCATTTTGATGAATCTAGGGGTTAGCTGGATAAGGCTGAATATTGGTAGTTTTCAGGCTAAGTTAACTGGAAGACCCTGGCCTGCATCACTAAGCTGGATAAATAGTTATCTGGCTAAGTGGTGGCCGCTAAACATGGACGAATATTCTTATAGCACCACTTAGTCGGATGAGTCTGAACCTATTTGGCTAAGTGGTGCTGAATATCCACCTCCACATTTCTGAAGCAAACTTCATTGTTGAGGAATGGTGAAAATGCCTATATATGCTTGCGGTGTCCACAGTGACAACATCTTGATCTCTTTTGATATGATTAAGATCCAGGAGTAGCACAGAGCTCAGAGCAAATAGAACATCCTCACTCCAAGATGGAGCTTAGGTTTTAAAGGGTTCTTAGAATATTAGCCTGGTCTTGGCCTGTCCAGATTTAAAGTAAACTTGTTAAATGTCCTCAGCACTTTCCTTTGGAGGACTTCATTTTCTGACCTGGAAGTGCCTTTTTTTTTCCTTTTTCTTTCATCTCAGTTGGAACCAGGGTTGGAATCCTGATGCTGTAAGCCTTCCTACGCAACTGCCTGGGGATTTTCCCCTTTTTTTAATAGACTTCCCCTCCCATTTCTGAGGCTGCATTCCTTTCTGAACCTTGTATCAAGGCACTAAGTAAATAAATCCAGCCACCAGGTGTTGTCCTTAATGATGACCTTGACTCCATCTCTACCCTCTGGTGCAATGAATGCTGCCTCTTCAGCATCCCAGCCCTAGCCAACAGGGTACAGAAGGCCCAGTGCAGGAACTGAACTGGGGACACCCTGCATGGCAGCACTCAGCACAGCCGCTGGGCCAGCCCTCCTGTGGACTTTTAATCAGCCTGTAATGTTAACCCATGAGCACATAGAATGCTGGTCATATACTGTTACATTGGGAACATTTATTTGACTTGTTACATGCAGGTAAATAGCCTTTTTCACTGTAGCTGTCAGCACAATTAATTATAGATCCTTTGTGTTGTGTTATTTACCTTGGTCGTCTTTCCATAGTGATGGCTTATTAAACAGGTTAGTGGCTTCTTCTGTTGCTCATTCCATCACTGCCGTATGTTCAGTGGATGGGTTAAGAAATAGAGTGCTATAATAATATCACCTTGAATACTGTGTGCATTTCTGGTCTCTGCACCTCTAGCAGAACTAGAAAATGTATAGAGAAAGGCAGTAAAAATTATTCCTGGATTAGATAGGCTCACTTATGAAGAAAGCCTAAACAAGTTTGTGCTCTTCAACTCAGGGAAGAGATGACTCAGAAAGAATATGCTAGAGGTTTGTAAAATTATGTGTCGTGTGCAACAGGTTAATAGAGAGCAGTTTATAGGGAACTGGTTAATAGAGAGCACTGTCAAATAGTACAAAGAACATGGGCATACTCCCTGAACCTATCATAATTAAGGTCTGAAATGTCTTGCCTTAAAATGTGGCTAAGGTTTGTCACATGGCTGAGATTAAAAATGACAGACCAGTCCATAAATAATAACCAACCAGTTAGACTTTGTTTCTGACAATCTCTTAAACCCTGCGGAGAAGAACATGAAACTGACTTTCATACTGGGATTTGCCAAGTACTTCCAGGTGACTTGGACTGGCCACTTTCTGAGACAGGATGAAGTGCTTCGGTATTAGGGCGAGTAAGAAATTCTAGTCCAGTTCTGGGGAGTCAGCCACAGTTTCCTAATGCTTACTTCTTATAAAATCAGTCTAGTTCAGTTATTGATCACATATATGTCCATGTAAACTCAGTCACTGAAACTGACTGAGTCATTTCTTAATCAAGTCACACTCATACTGAATCAGCATTGTTCTGCAAACACAATTTTTGAATGTAAATTTGCTCAACTCTAGAATCTCACAAGTAATTTCTTATTGACTCCATTAACATTTTGTAACTCCTGCTTTCAGTTTGCCTTACCATTTGTCATTTTTAGGATGGTTTCTTCCTAAAGTTAGGGAGCCTAACTTTCAAAACCATCTATGGTACAGCATTTGCATGTGTAACTGGACATGCAGAGATTTATTTATTTATTTATTTATTTAGAATATTTATAGCAGCCTATGCTAACCCAGTCATGCTAGGCAGATTACAACCAACATAAAACATTACCAATAAATAACATTCATGACATACATCAGCAGTTTATAACATTTTTAAAACTTCATACTATCCACTTAATACTAGCCAACTATCTATTAAATGCTTCCTCAAATAAAAATGCCTTATCATCTGGAATTCTATTCTATAATGTAGGCCTTATCACAAAGAGGGCACATTTCCTTATCTCCTGCATACTAATAAGTCTTAAATGTTGGCATCTCCAATAAACAAGTTATTAGAATGTAAAGGTCTTCTCAAAATATATAAAGAAAATAAACCTGAGAGACAACTTGGTGCAATATTTTGCAAACTATTGTACTCAATTAAAAGCACCTTAAGCTTTATACATTACTCCACTGGCAACCAATGCAATTGGTAGTATAATGGAGCCATGGAGGCATCCAGTACTAATCTGGCTGCCGAATTCTGCAATAATTGTGTTGCGCGTCCCGTCCGCGCTTGGCCCAGGCATGGGCCTGCGCACCTCTCCAGCTCCTCTGAGGGTCCCGGGTCATCCTCCCCTGCAGTGGTGGCAAGCACGGCTAGGCCTCGGTGTCCCGCGGCGGCGGTCGCCGGGCCTTCATCCTCCAGTCAGGCCTCACGGCGGGGCTCGGCATCCTCGTGGCATCAGCCCCGCCCCTAGGATTGCACCTTATAGGGCCAGGGATGGGTCCCAGCTCCGCGGCGCGCCTTGATTGAGGGACCTATATCAGGAAGCTCCTGCCCTGACTTCCTTGCCTTGGCAATCGGGTCGATCCTTGTGATTTCTAGTTTGTCTCTGCATTCCAGTCTGTGTTCCAGTCTCATTCCAGTCCTGTTCCAGTCTCGTTTCAGTCCTGTTCCAGCGTCCTTCTGTCTCCTCATCTCCCCAGGTAGTACCTTTCGGACTGTCTCGGTACTGACCTCGGCTTCCCCTTGACTACGTTTGACCGCTGCCTGCCTCTGAACTTCTGCCTGCTTCTATGACCACGTCTTCTCGCTGCCTGGAACTGACCTCTGCCTGAACTCGACCACATCTGACTGCCTTCTGGAACTTGACCTCTGCTTTGGCTGACTACCCATGGACTGACTACTGGTAACTGACCTCTGCTTTGCCTGACTATCCACGGACTGATTACTAGCTCTGACCCTTGCATTGGCTGACCACGCTTCCTTGAATCTGGCCTTGATCCTTGCTATACATTCAGAGACTCTCTTCTGGCCTTCTCAGGCACCCAGGACTTCTGGCCTAAGTATCGACCGTGCACCCTTGATTGTGGTGGGCACACCCCTGAACTTCTTATCAAGGAGATCCTGCGAGGCCCACCTAAGACCAGGCAGTCCGGGTACCCAAGGGCTCAACCTGGAGGTACCTAGGGTTGCTAGTGGCGAAGCTCCAGCTAGCCTCTGTCTCCTCCTGTGCTCCACTTGCTGGTGGCAGGCGCTCTCTGGGTCCGACCAGGGAGCCTACCAATCCTGCACTAGGCCAAGGGCCCACCTCCTGGCGCAACAAATTGGAGGACTCAAATGCAATATTTTGGGAGGCCAACATATCGGGAATTAAAGTAATCAATTGTAGTTAAAATAAAAGCTTGAATAAGTTCTTGAAAATCAAATTGATCAATCAGAAACTTTAAATGGTAGAGTAATTTTAATTGAAAATATCCTGAGGAAACAATGACTCGTAACTGATCATTACACTTCAAACCAGAATCAAAATAAAAACCTAAATTGTGAACATTTCCTGTAACTGTACTGCAATTCCATTAAAATTCATCTCAGTCAGCCCAGTCAGTTTTGGACCTCTGTTTTCGCAGCATTTAAAACTAAAGAATTTTTCAACGATTCTTTATTTTTTTTAATCTTCATATTTATTAATTTTAAATATATAAACAAAGTATACAAAATCAGGAAAAACAAATTACCAAGAATAAAACATTATAGTCTCATTAGCCCACAAACAAAATGGAAAGCCAGAAAAATGAGAACCAAGGAAACTGCATGAAGAAAATGCGTTTACATGAACAAGATATTATATATCTGCAAATTTATAATATACAATCCTCTAATTAGATACAACATTAGAAGAGAGACTAGTTGTTACAAACATTTTCTTTGAGTATATAAATGTTTTAAATTAAGCTGTTCTGAAAAATAGAAAACATAACAATCCTGCTGATACTTGACTAGGCATTTACAAGAGTAACTAAGCAGAATTGAGGACCCTATAGCACATGCTTCTTGATGCAAGGCCAATAAGCCCTTCTTCCTTTCTTGCATCACTCTTGCTAAATCTGGGAAAATTCTTATATTTTGACTCATAAATTGCTTGTTCATAGTTTTTGTCATTACATAACTATGGTCAGATACCAACAGTGTTAATCTCTCCGCCATGTAAAATACAGATGACTCTAAAAAAGCAGTCAGATCTAGATTAGGCGAAGTCCCCCAGTCTAGCTGGCCAGGAAAAAAATAGAAGTTATCAAAAGAAGATGAAGTGTCTAAGGAAATATGTAAAACCTCCAAACAATATCTTTGAAGAGTAACTCATGGTATCTCTCCTACCCCACAAGGTAAATTAAGAAAACGGAGATTAAGATGACAAACTCTGTTTTCAGTG
Source organism: Rhinatrema bivittatum (assembly GCF_901001135.1). Classification (NCBI taxonomy): domain Eukaryota; kingdom Metazoa; phylum Chordata; class Amphibia; order Gymnophiona; family Rhinatrematidae; genus Rhinatrema; species Rhinatrema bivittatum. The sequence continues at coordinate 12,732,367 of NC_042629.1, read as the reverse complement.
AACTCTACTCTTTAGGATAAATTTCCATGTTCCTGAACAAGAGAGGCATGAACAGTTGTTAAAGACTTGACCTCATTTTCCAAAACAGTAATTTTCCTTGTTGTATTCTGTCGATGTGAGTGAGTCATAATCAGCAGTAAGCAATTCCAGCCTACTAATAATAGAACATTGAGAGAATGCTGGCCCAAACTGGGCCATTAAGTACCATATGGAATCTAATGTAACCACCTCCGGCTTGCAAGGGATAAACTTAAGTGCCACAGATGAAACATAGAAACATAGAAATGACGGCAGAAGAAGACCAAACGGCCCATCCAGTCTGCCCAGCAAGCTATGTACTTTTTTTTTTTTTTCCACATACTTGTTACTCTTGGCTTTTAGTACCTTTTAGTTCTATTTCCCCTCCACCCCACCATTAATGCAGAGAGCACTGCTGGAACTGCATCCAAGTGAATATCTAGCTCAATTAGGGGTAGCAACCGCCGCAATAAGCAAGCTACACCCATGCCTCTGTCCTCCCAGACTATGCAATTTGGACCTTGTTGGTTGTTGTCCATATACAGATCCTCTTTTCTACATTCCCCCTGCCGTTGTATCAGAGAGCTATGCGTTGAAAGAGAAGTGTTGGACTTTCTCCCCTGCCGTTGAAGCAGAGTGCTATGCTGGATATGCATTGAAAGCAAAGTACCGGCTTATCTGGTTTTGGGGAAGTAACCGCCGTAACAAGCAAGCTACATCTCGCTTCTTTGTGAATGTAAAACCTTTTTTTCTTTTTTTTCTTCCACATTTCCTCTTGCTGTTGAAGCCCAGAGCAACGCTGGAGTCTCACCAACCGTGTGCATGTACATCGAACAAGGGCATTATCTCCAGGTAGTAGCCCTCATTCTCGCGAGCCACATTATCTATCAACAAATATTGAACAAGCCTAATAATTGGCAATACCTATAGCCTATGTCCTAACCGGTAAATTTACATACTCTTACCCACCCCTCTGCTTTTTTTTTTGGAGACGGCAGCCCTCCATCCTTCCGCTCCGTGAAGGTGGTATACCATTAGCATCCCGCTCCGTGAATGCCACTCCAGCCTTCAGCTCCGTGAAGGTGGAACACCGACCACTGGCATCCCACTCCGTGAATGCCTCTGTGGCTACTGCCTCTCTGGGCAGTGTTCTGCCGCCTCCTCCCACACCTGGCCTTGCGGGCCAGGTTATTGCTTATGCCAGGTCTTCATTGGGCCACCCCCCATGCTTAGCATATATCCATCCCCACGCTTTCCCCCTATGCAAAGTCCTTGGAGCTCCGCTCCTCCCCTTCCCCCGACACCAAAACTTCCCTCCTATGCAGCGACAAATCTCCTTATGCACCGGTGAGGACCCTGCGTCTGCTACTTTTCGTGGCTGTGACAACTCCCCCCCCCCCCAACAACAAGTCCTATAATTTGGGCTTCAAGGGCTGCTGGCTTCTCCCTTTTGCTGCAACAAGTCTGAGGCGATCTCTAGCTCAGCCTTTCTGCGCACTTCGGCGGCGGCTGTGGCACAGCGGCTTACTGTTGTTCTTCTATTCTGAGCCCTTCTATCTTGAGGGCTGCTGCTTGTTCGGCATTCTGTATGCGAGCCACCCCCTCTTCATTCACGTCCTCTAGACTTGATGGATCCACAGTGTTTATCCCACGCCCCTTTGAAGTCCTTCACAGTTCTGGTCTTCACCACTTCCTCCGGAAGGGCATTCCAGGCATCCACCACCCTCTCCGTGAAGAAATACTTCCTGACATTGGTTCTGAGTCTTCCTCCCTGGAGCCTCAGCTCGTGACCTCTGGTTCTGCTGATATTTTTCTGACGGAAAAGGTTTGTCCCTAAGATGATAGAGGAGCCTTAGTGCTCAGAAAATGGCCCCATACCCACTGCTTCCATTGCAACTGGCTCTGGGACTGATGAAATATACCCGGGGCAGATAATTGCTTCTCCCGTGTTTACAACAACGTCATTCAACTGAGATGCTGGGGCCTCAGGGGTTGAGCTCTGCACAGCCAGAGGCAGACGGTCATCGAGGGGGGCTGCGAGAAACCTCCTCTACCTCCACAGCCCTTTCAGCGCCCCTCCGATGGAACTGACGTTGTGGACTCTTCCCCCCGGTTCTTTTGCAGATGTCACAAATTCATTGATAAGACGACACCCTGAAGAAGGTAAGGACTGAGGGCAAGGTCCTGACCTTCCCCTTGCTCTTGGCAAACATAAAACAGGTAATTTAGAAAAAAAAGAAAAACTGCAGAAGAAAACAGAGAGCGTCTTAAAGAGTGGCTGGTTCATGCTGCCTTCTTGCCTCTCCCCTCCACCATTAAACAGGACAAAACTTTAGATAAAACAGATGCCAAGCTGGCAGTTACTGGGAAATATAGCTGCACATCACTGGCATATATTTTAAAATGTACCTTAAAAACCTCCAGTAAAATACAAAGAGGGGGCATTTAAAAAGGGTGGGGGACAACATGGAACCCTGTGGACCTCCTCCCTTAAGGGAGAACCAATCTTGATAAGACATTTCCAGGCTTAACCTGCTGTTTTCTGTCAGTCAGGAAAGAACTGAACCACTGAAGAACCTTTCCTTCTAACATTTACTGAATCCAATGCTGAGCTTATATCCTGATGCACTGAAATTCACTGCCTCACCAGTATCCATAGCTTTGAGCACAAAATCAATTTATGGATGCTAAAAAGGTTTCCCGTACTGTGGTGATTTGAAATCCACACTGATTTCTATGTTAATTATGTGCTCATTTACAAATTCATTTAATTGCACTGTAACAGCCTTTTCTAGTTTACCAAGTATGAAATTAAATTTGATATTGGCCAGTAATTAGTTAAAGTATCAGCAGGAAGTTTTCCCTTCTTTTTAACAGGACAAATTACAGATCTTTCAAGATTTCAGGAATGATACCTTCTTTGAATGATAATTAATTAATCAATTCAGAGGTACTACAACCATACATGAATCACCTAATGCACCCAGGATCCCCGCTGTACGTGGGACCAATGTGCAAGAGGAGGATTTTAGCTTAATGTTCCATCTCCCTAGTAGATTAATGCTACTATTTTATAAACAGGACTACACAGTTAATATTCTCTGAAAGTATGTACATGAAAATATTTCCAGTGCAAGAAAACAATACTTTCTCTACCCATTTATAAACATACACGCATATAATTAATATAACATCACACGTTATAACCATGATTTATGGAAGGAGGCAGGTATTTTGTAAGGTATATGCATATAGGGGTAGATTTTATAATTTTGTGTGCAAGCGCGTACTTTTGTTCGGCGGATTTCAATAGATACGCGCGTAGCCGCACGTATCCATTAAAATCCGGGATCAGCCACTCGCAAGGCTGCCGATTTTTGGGCAGCCTGCGCGCGCCGAGCCGCTCAGCCTGCCTCCGTTCCCTCCGAGGCTGCTCCGAAATCGGAGCAGCCTCGGATGGGAACTTTCTTTCGCCCTCCCCTCCCCTTCCCCTCCTTCCCTACCTAACCACCCCCCGGCCCTATCTAAACCCCCCCTTACCTTTATCGATGGATTTACGCCTGCGGAGGCAGACGTAAATCTGCGCGCGCCAGCACGCGCTGCTGGCGCGCCATCACCCGACCGGGGGCTGTTCCGGAGTCGGCCCCCGGGTCGGGTGATGGCCCCCGGAATGACCCGGGCCGAAACCACGCCCGCAGCACCGCCCCCCAAACATCGCGTCGCCCGCGCCACGCCCCTGAACAACGCCGCGTCACGGCCGCCACGCCACCCGGCACGGCCGAGCTCCATGCAAAGCCCCGGGACTTACGCGCGTCCTGGGGCTTGCGCGCGCCGCCGAGCCTATGCAAAATAGGCTCGGCGCGCGCAGGGGGGGTTTGGGGTAGGTTTTCAGGGGGTACGCGCGTATCCCTTTGAAAATCTACCCCATACTGTTTTGAAAATACATACTTGGAGTCACCAGTTTGCTGATACCTCTATCAGTTCACCCAGTCCATCTCCAGTTCACATAGACTCTAGCAGTTCACCCTGAATCCCCACCAGTTCACCCATACCTCCCACAAATACTACAGGACAAGTCTGATTTCACTTGCATGAGTCATTAGCAGGTCTAAAAGTGTGAATTCAATAAATGTATATTGGATATCTGTTACAAAATATCAACAACCACATGTACTATAAAACCCTGTCCCAGAATGCCCTTTTTCCCTATTAAAATGTATGCCTGAAACCAAAATTTGTGCATAGTCTTGCGGCCTGCAACGCAAATACCAGTGGTTATGCGTGTGGCCGAGCCCTGCGCATGCCACATGCATTTCTAAATGGCCCAGCCACGTGTGTAACCACCGATACATGCAGAAGTGCCGGCCTAAAGGGGGTGGCTGGGGGCGAGGGCAGGGGGCTGGGCCGGGACAGCGCCATTAGCCGCTGTCGCCGGGGAATGTGTGCCAGCAGCCAGCCAGCGCGTGGGTTTACTTCTGCTCCCGAGGAGCAGTAAGTACAAAAATAAAAAAATGGGGCTAGGTGGCATTAGTGTAGGGTCAGGGAGGAGAGGTGAAGAGGGAGGAAGGGTAGGTTCAAGGGTAGGGACGTTCCCTCACAGTCTGCTCCTTAATTGGAGAGGTTTGGGAGGGAACTGGGGAAAGCCCTATTGCCCCTCCATTGTGGGCGTTAGAGGAAACCTACAGGCACACGTGAGAATTGTATTTTATAACATGTGTGCGCCAACGCATGCATGTTATAAAACAGCCACGTCCATGTGCGTGCACTGGGAACTGCGTGCTCATGGACACACAAGTGGACTTTTTAAAATCAACCCCTTAATGTATATGAGCGTGCATGCTATGTTTACATGCGCAAACCCTTTGAAAATTCACTCCATTGTTAGTTCATATACCTAAAACTAATCTAGCAAAAGAGTTTAAATAAACTATATATTTAAACTCAGCAAGCAAAACTCATCCCTTCCCATTCAGTAAGAGCTGAAAGGTTTCTTGATGACATGGTATCTTTGCAATCTTCAGGAAGGTCTTCAATATAAAGAAATAGCAGAGCACTCATCCAAATCAGCAAATACTGTCCCTCAATCATTCGGAAAACCTAAGCAGCTGAGTTAGGCTTTGGATTATAGCCACTCTGAAAATACTTTCTATTAATAAATTGCTTTTGATAGTCTAAGGAAATTGTAGTGCACTGGGAAAGGAAATCAGGCAAAGCCCAATGCCGGGGTGCTTTGTGGAGTGAAGCGCATCACATAATTAATAAAACGGATAAAATTGGATGTCAGTGGGAAATTAAGGATATTCCTGTGGTTTTGTAGGAGGACATAATACAGTGTAGATAGTTCAGAGAGCACCGAATTATCCGCTTCTCACAGACTGTAACATCACCACTTACAAATAGTCTTTATTTGCGGAAATTCTTAGTGCGTGGCTCTTTATAGTTTCTGATGCATTGGGTTACATGGTTACGGTACGTGTCATCATGTCAGTGAAAGAATCATACATTTCTTGCCCTGGTATTGCTTCAATAATTTGACATGTGATGCCATCAGCTCCATTTCCAGGGTACTTATTTGAATGATTTAATTAAAATGTTTAATTTCCTGTAGTCCCCAGAAAGTCTGAATTCACCGTGGAATCAATGCAGTCCCAGCAGGAGATACTCTTAGACTACAGGTTGGGGAGATAATTTCCTCTTTTAATATTTCATATATAATTGATCTCCTGTATCTTTCCTTTGAACAGGTATAGCTTTATGAGGCAGTCAGGATAAAAGATCCTTATTACGGATGTCAATGACACATCTGATTAAACCTTCCCAGACTATGAATTTAACTGGTGACTTTCATTCTTAACTGCACTCAATTTGCAGCTTGTATATGATTTTTAATTTTCTCAGACTTTTCAGGTCCTTTATGTGATCAAAATGTTTTATTTTTTGTATAAATTCTGAAAATTAACCCTCTGAATCAACAATTAAATAATAACTAATGGTTAAAACCTTTTTCTTTAGCTATAAGAACATAAGAACATAAGATTTGCCATACTGGATCAGATCAAGGGTCCATCAAGCCCAGTACCCGTGTCCACCACTGGCCAACCCAAGTCACAAGTACCTGGCAAGTACCCAAACATTAAATAGATCCCAAGCTACTAATCCTTATTGATTAATAGCTGTTTATGGACTTCTGCTCTAGGAACTTATCCAAACTTTTTTAAACCCAGCTACATGTACTGTCATAACCACATCCTCTGGCAAGTGAATTCCAAAGTTTAATTGAGTAAAAAAGAAATTTCTCCAGTTTGTTTTAAATGAGCTACTTTCTAATTTCATGGAATTCCTCCTAGTTCTTGTATTATCCAAAAGAATAAATAGCCAATTCACATTACCCTGTTCAAGTCCTTTCATGGTTTTGTAGACCTCTATCATATCCCCCCTCAGCCGTCTCTTCTCCAAGCTGAACAGTCCTAACCTCTTTAGTCTTTCCTCATAGGGAAGCTGTTCCATTCCCTTTATCATTTTGGTCACCCTTCTCTGTACTTTCTCCAGTGCAACTATATCTTTTTTGAAATGCGGCGACCAGAACACTATTCAAGGTGCGGTTTCACCGTGGAGTGATACAGAGACATTATAACATCCACAATTTTCTTTGCCATTCCCTTCCTAATAATTCCTAACATGCTGTTTGCTTTTTTGACTACCACAGCACACTGAGCCAACAATTTCAATGTATTATTCACTATGGGGGTCATTTTCAAAGGAGTTACGCATGTAAATGTGACATACTATCGTAGCAATTTTCAAAAGCTATTTACTCGAGTAAAGTGCACTTACTTGAGTAAATCCTATGGACAATTCAATGGCATATATTGTAGCAATTTTGAAAAGCCCACTTACTTGAGTAAAGTGTATTTACTCGAGCAAAAACCAGTTTTGCTTGAGTAAATGCTTTTTAAAATCTACCCCTATGATCTCTTTCCTGGCTGGTAACTCCTAATGTGGAACCTAACATTGTGTAACTACAGCAAGGGTTATTTTTCCCTATATGCAACACCTTGCACTTGTCCACATTAAATTTCATCTGCCATTTGGCCACCCAATCTCACAAGGTCCTCCTGCAGTTTATCACAATCCGGTTGAGATTTAACTACTCTGCATAATTTTGTGTCATCCGCAAACTTAAGCACGTCACTTATCGTGCCCTTTTCCAGATCATTTATAAATATATTAAAAAGCACCAGTCCTAGTACAGATCCCTGTTTACTTTTTTCCACTATGAAGACCATTTAGCCCTACTCTGTTTCCTGTCTTTTAACCAGTTTGCAATCCTCAAAAGGATATCGCCTCCTATCCCATGACATTTAGTTTTCTTAGAAGCCTCTCATGGAGGACTGTTGAATGCCTTCTGCAAAATCTAAATACACCATATCTACTGGTTCACCTTTGGTCCAAATGTTTATTCACCTCTTCATAAAATGTAGGAGATTTGTGAGGCAAAACTTCCCTTGGGTAAATCCATGCTGGTTGTGTCCCATTAAACCATTTATTTATTTATTTTTATTTTTATTTATTTGCAGTTTTTATATACCGACATTTGTTTAGTAACCTCACATCGGTTCACAATTAACAGAAAACAATTCAGCTGTGCCAACTAGAACGAACAGTGCAACAGTGCTTTACAATAAACATTTACAATAAACAATAAACTTTACAATAAACTTGTTAACGACATATGTAATAGTGCTTATTACAATAAACTTGTTAAGCGGGGGGGAGGGGAGAGAACAGTGGAACAATGAAAGGGAAAAATAAAATAGTGGTACAAAGCAAATTGTTATCTCACTGAATTTACAAGTCTATAAATAAATAGAATGAAATTATAATTCTATAAATAAATAGAATGAATTTTATAAAACACAATTGGAAAAGAGAAAGCTGGGTATGAGAGAAATAAATGGGATAGAAGTCTTATATACAATTGATATACCATGTCTATCTAAATGTTCTGTGATTTATTCTTTATAATAGCTGTTGCGCTGCAATAGGAGAGAGCACCAGGGGATGCTCCCCAGCGCGGGACGAGTGTTGTGTGCCCCTGTGGAGAGATGATCCATGTCTGGAAGTGGAGCAACCCAAGCCCCTGCCAACCTGCGCAGCCTCAGTGAGACCAACCATGCAAGGTTTGTCTTTGAGTGGTCCTCCGACCACTTCAAGCCCTTCGGACCTGCCGCTGGGTAACAGCAAGGTCGGACAGTGGTCAAGGGCGGGGAAGGAGACATCTGGCACAGGACGGAAGTGAACTGAAAGTCAGACAAAGACAAGAACCTGGAACTGAAGATCAGGAGAAGACTGGGACTGAAGATCAGACTCAGACGAGGCGAAGATAAAAGCAGGCTAAAACTCAGCATGAGAAAGAATCCGGGTGTCGCCTGTAGCAAACCTCCATCTTGGACTGAGCATCGTAAGGCCTGGTGAAACAGGCTAGAGAGTTGGACTGAGGATGGAAGGAAGATAGGAGTCGGATCCGGAACCAAAGCATCTGGAACAGTTTAAAACATCAGGCCTCCTCGGCAAAGGCTCCGGATATCCATTCCGACTCCCAGGACACTCAGTTTAAGGGCAGTGAGGAAGAGCGAGCAATACATCTTAAGAAACCAGACTTCAGAGGTGATGAAGGACAAGGAGATCTTCAGCACCACTCAAAGGAGAAGACCCCACCAGCGCCCTACACACCCCAGCGGAAGTGGTCGCAGACCACTGGCCGCCAGCGTGCCCTACTCAGCCCAGCCGGGCTGGTCACGGACCACGCTAGGATGGATCATGGGGGAGCTTGAAAACATCTGGACGACGGACAACAGAACATGAAGACGAGACTGAGGTACATCAGGACTGGAACAGAACATCAAGAAGAGACCAGGAATGGATTGGGATCCCAAGAGGAAGTGCCAAGCTGGAGCAGAAGACGAGGAATCCTGGAGAAGGACTGGCTCCTTGCAAAGGCAGGGTTGAAGTGGCGAAGACGCCCTTTTGTAGGGCTTAAAGGACAATGCCCAGGGAGGAGCTCACAGGAGGAGCCAGAGGGACCAGTCCCTACTGGCCCTTTAAACTCAGGCAGAAAGATGTGGGCCCGCACCTAGAAGGAGCAGTAAGCCGGATGAAGTCTGCAGGACCGTGGACAGCGACCACGCTGAAGCTGAAGCAGGGAGGACCCGGAGAGTGGGCCGTGCAGGCCCCGACGTGGAGGTGGAGCAAGGCGGCATCCTGCCGGCTGTGGAGCAGGCCTCAGGCCTGTCGAAGATGGCGAGGGCAGAGTGGCTCTATGCCACGGAAGACAGTGTCGACAGCCTCCTGCCGCAACGGATCACAGCAGGCAGCTTCCCGCTTGAAGAGCAGACCTCCATGCTTGCGGGAGGATGGCGGCATCCGGGCTGTGGAAGAAAGACCGGCGCAGCTCCGAGCCACGAGGGAGAGCCCCTGTGTGGCTCCTGCCACGCCAGCATGATGGCAGCTTCCTGCCGCAATAGGGAACCCGGCACGGTTTCGCCTTGCCGGCAAGATATCGTAAGGGTCGGGCCAGCTGGCCGAAGAAGTAGGAGGCGGCTCGTGGCTCTGGCCACGAGCCAAATCACAACATAGTTCCCACAATTTTCCCAGCACTGAAGTCAGGCTCACCGGTCTATAGTTTCCCGGATCACTCCTGGAGCCCTTTTTAAATATCGGGGTTACATTGACCACTTTCCAGTCTTCAGGTACAATGGATGATTTTAATGATAGGTTACCAAATTAATTGAAATAGGTCTGAAATATCACTTTTTTAGTTCTTTCATAATACTGGGTGTATACCATCTGTGCAAGGGCGATTTTCTACTCTTCAGTCTGTCAGTCTGGGGTCACCATAATTTGATTCAGTTCATCTGAAATGAAACCATCTCCGGAACGGGTATGTCCAGAACATCATCTTCAGTAACACTGAAGCAAAGAATTTGTTTAGTCTTTCTGCAATGGCTTTATCTTCTCTAAGTGCCTCTTTAACCCCTTGATCATCTAACAGTCTAACCGACTCCCTCACAGGCTTTCTGCTTTGGAGATATTTTAAAAAGTTTTTATTATGAGTTTTTGCCTCTACGGCCAACTTCTTTTCAAATTTTCTCTTAGTCTGTCATATAAATGTCTTACATTTAACTTGCCAATGCTTATGCTTTATCCTGTTTTCCTCTGATGGATCCTTCTTCTAATTTTTGGATGAAGATCTTTTTGCTAAAATAGCTTCTTTCATCTCACTTTTTAACCTTATTGGCAATCATTTGGCCTTACTTTAAACCTTTCTTAATGTGGTGGAATACACCTGGACTGCACTTGTAAGATGGTATTTTTTAACAAAGTCCATCATTTTGGCCAGGTGGACAGTAGTATACTTCTATCGCTATACTGTTCCCCAACACACAAGGGATTTCTACCCATTGTCATGTAAGCGGGCGGTCTTGGAAGGCCTTGCATTCTGTCATGTGAGTGGGAGGCCTTGGAAGGCCTTGCATTGTGTTATGTAAGCGGGTGGCCTTGGAAGGCCTTGCATTGTGCCATGTAAGGGGGAACGCTTGGGAGTGATCCCAGCTGAGGGATTTTAGTGTGCCCTTGGGCCTCGGCCCGATCCCAGACGAATCCAGGACCGAACCAAGGGTTGGCGGCGTGTCCCAGCATTGGCGAAGACAAGGTGACCCTCTGCTGGACCTGCGTGCTTCCGGAGCCAACTATGTGATGTTGGTATGTGAACAGTCCTCTGACCATTCCCAGCCCTTTCGGACCTGCCACTTGGGATCGGCAGGAAGCAGCAGGCCGGACTCAGGGCAAGGGCAAGTGAAAGTTCAGGAACCGTAGACAGAGGCTGTGGAACGTAGACTCAGGAACAAGGTACTGTAGGCGAGACGAGAAGCTGGGAAGGTAGACATTGGCACTGTCTCTCAGGGCACCCTACACAGTCCACCCGCGGGACTGGTCACGGACACCCTGTCCCACTGCGCGCCCTACACAGCCTGAAGAGGCTGGTCATGGACCATGCGGAGAGTGGGACGAGCACAGGAAGAGGATCCAGCCAAGGTGAGACTCCACTGATGAAGCCGGCGTCACCCGGAGAACCGCAGGAGCTGGCAGGTCAGGAAGACTCAAGAACGCAGGAAACGACTCCAGCTGCAGGAAATTCCAATGAGGGAGTAAGTGTCACCCGGAGAACCATAGGAGCTGGCAGGTCAGGAGAACTCAGGAACACAGAAAACGAATCCAGCTGCAGGAAACTCCATTGACGAAGTAAGTGTCACCCAGAGAAACATAGGAGCTGGCAGGTCAGGAAGCGAGACATTGGGAAACGAGACATCAGGAAGCCTGGACGAGGGACCTCAGGAGACGGACATGGAACACAGGAAGCAGACGAGACATGGAGCTCCAACAAAGAACAAGACCTGACGGAGCACTGGAAGACAGGAACTTCCAGAGACAAATTAACTCTGTTGCAAGGCCCAGCATGAGTGCTGGAGCAAAGCTTTTATACCCCAGGAGCAGGCAACTCCCTGGGAAGAGTCCAGATGGGCCGTCCCTCGCTGGCTCTATAAGATTGAAGAGGAGCCGCGGGCCTGCCCCTTAAGAGAAGGGCGTGGCCCACACCAGAGCATCCAGGCTGCAGTGGAGCAGGCCTCGAGTAGGCCCCAAACAACACTGGAGGCCTCCCAGGCCGTGGAGCAGGATCCGGAACAAATGCTCAGGCGAGGCCCTAGCTTCGGAGCGGTCTCCAGAGAAAGGAAAGATGCCTCCTGTGGCGCAGCTACAGGAGGAATTGTAACACCCATAAAGATTTTATTGTGCATTTACTCTCTTGCAGGATCCTTATCCTGTTGGAGTCTATGTCATCCCGGACATAAATTGCCACCACGCCACCAAGTTGCTCCTCTCTATCATTGCGATATAATTTGTACCCTGGTACAGCCACTATCCCATTGGTTATCCGCCTTCCACCATGTCTCTGAGATGCCAATTAAGTCTATGTCATCATTTACTGATATACACTCTAACTCTCCCATCTTTCTTCTTAGACTTCTGGCATTAGCCTACAAATATTTCAAAGTATGTTTTTTTGTTTGTATTGACATTCTGCTTTTCAGTTGTCAGGGATAATTTGGAATCTTTTAGCTCAGATGATTCTTTACTTATAGGCACATGGACTACTTTTTTAATTATTGGAACCTCTCTGTTGGGATGCCCTAACTCTAATACTTCAGTAGTATCCTTTGAAGATACCTCCCAGAGAACCATGCGCTGCTGAGCAACTGTTGGCTATAGCAGCGATTCTGAACCAGTGTATCGCCAAGCAGTAGCAGGTGTGTCACTTGCTACCGGTCTCCCGCTCTCTTCCCTCCTCTTCCTTCACTGAGTGATGAACAATCTTTCTCTGCTGCCGTTGCCACCCGGGCTATCAGCACATTCAAGCCCGGATGGGAACAACAGCAATGTTAATGGAGGGTAGCAACTGTGGCTGGGCCTTTTCTTCTTCTTCCCGCACCTGCCCCCCCTGGCCCGGAACAGGAAGTGATGTGCAGTGAGGTGCGCGGGAAGAAGAAAGAGCCATGCCGCATGGAATAGCAGCGGCCACATCGGCTTTGAGCAGTAGCGTGGGCCCTGAGCAAAATCAAAAGTAGTCGGCAATCGGAAAAGGAGACAGCAGAATTAGACTGTTCGGGAAGGTGACTGGTGTGTATGTGTAAGAGAAAGACTAGTCAGGAGATGATTGGTATGTGAGAGACAGAAACTGGTATGTCAGTGTGACTGGTATGTGTGTGTGTGAGAGAAAGAAAGTGATTATGGGAATGAGAAGCCCATGCATGTGAGACACACATGGGAGTGAGAAGCCTGTATATGTAAGATAGACATGGTAGTGGGAAGCCTGTGTGTGTGTATGTGCATGAGAGAGAGAGACTGTTCAGGAAGGTGACTGGTGTGTGTGGAAGAAAAAGACTGGTCGGCAGATGATTGGTGTGTGAAGACAGAAACTGGTCATGGTGGTGTGACTGGTCTGTGTGTGTGTGTGAGAGACAGAGAGACTGGTCATTGGTCCTAAGGAAGAGGACCATGAGTACAGAGCTTCAGCCACTACTGCTTCTTGTGTGTACTACTGGCCTGCATGAAGAGGAGTAGGAGAGCTGCTGGAGGGGTTAGTAAGGTGGCTTTTTAAGTTTATTTTTCTTGATTGACTATTATTTTAATTACTGAATATTATGTGATGTGTCTACTGTTTTGAAATATTGTATTGGTGTTTGGAGAATTTTAAATAATTTTTATGAGTTTTTGTTGGATATTATTCTGTTCATACATTATTCTGCTTATTAGTATAGTTATACAATTATTTCTGTGTTGGGTTCTGTAGCTGCTTGGCCAGTTCTGCTTTTCTAATAAGAGGTGTATTGGTGTTTAGGGCCTGATTTAATATTTATAGTGTTGCCTTTTCATAGGTAGGGTGTTACTGTTGAGTGCATTCCATAATACAAGTGTAACTGTGTGCAGATTAATTTATATGCATTACTGCAGATCCTGGGAGGTCAGTTTTGTGTATGTGACCGAGGTGAGGTATTTTACTAGCATGTAAGCGTTTGTATCAGTCTTATTTGTTGTATTTTCTCAAGAGGACATGCATTGGTGATAAATGCTGTCTTTTCATAAGTAGGGCTATTGAGCCTGGTAATAGGAGTTTGTGTTGCTGTTACTGAGATGACACCAGAACCAGAATATCTTTTTTGTAGGGTGAGTTGTATGGGGAATGTCATAATTCTGCTTTACATCCATATTGTGGGTCAGGGGGGTTCCCGTGGATGCAAACTGTACTTTTACATTTAGGCCCTTTGATGGTCATGTGTTCAGTGTGTCACGCATGTGAGAACCATCTGTCAGTGTTGTCCCGACAGAACAAGGTTGAGAACAACTGGGCTATAGGAAGGATGCTAAAAAGGTTTTGTGCCAATCTATGCTGAAGCATAACAATACCATACTTTCCTTCAAAGTTCTTCATGGAAATTGTTTTAATTATTGACATCTTATGCCTTTACAAGGAGTAATCAGCAACAGAATATCTTGGATTAGATTAAATCACGTGCACAAGTTTCCACTTGTGTTTTCGAAAACATAAATTCCAATATACAGTGGAAAAAATGTGTTCTGAAAATGCACCTAAAATAAATCCTGAGGTGCAAGGCAGGAAACAGTGCTAGACATCCCATGTTGCAAGTACCAAGGTGCAGTCTCATCAGTGGCAGTCTCATGGATATGTGCTTTCTTTCTCTTCTCTCTTGTTGAATCCTTGAGTCATCATCCCTCTCTCTACATGCTACAAAATGACTGCAAACGTGCCAGTGTCCCCTTCTGTGGTAAGAGATTTGTTTCAAATCCAGACATAAATTGTTGAATGCTTTCATAATTTAATTTCTCCAGTTTGTAGTCCCTGCTTTCATTTCCAGATGCAGTGCTGATAAGAATTAATTTAAAATGCAGCTGGGCAGATGTTTCAGCTGTTAGACACGGTTAGGTGTGTGCTGTTAAGCCAGAGGCTGAGCAAAATTCCCCTATAGCAGAGCTGCTGCCTCTTATTCCTTTCAAACCCCTCCAGTGATTTATCACTTATATCGTAAAGGAATTCAAATGATTTTCAATTTTTTCATGCAAATAGAAATGTTTCATTTCCTTTCCATGCGTAATTTTAGAGGACTTTTTTAGTAGCTTGTCAGTATTAATGGTCTAAACATTAGTTAGTTTTAAATATTTTGAGCAGAATTTCCCTAGAAGTACATGTAAGAGTGTCCCTTCCTCCCTTTCTTCCTCTCTCCCTGGCCAGTCTCCTTTCACTTTGCCTTCTCAGGCCCCCAAACTCCTTCACCTTCCACTCTATCTCCACTCCTAGAGTTTGACCCCCTCTCTCAGTACTGCCTCTCACACAGGCTCTCTCTGTCCCTCTCTCTCACACTCACAGGTTCCCTCTCTCTCGTACATATACACGCCCCCTCATTCAGGCTTCCTCTCTCTCTCTTGCACACAGCCCCCTTCACACAGGCTCCCTTTCTCTCTCATGCATAAACCCTCACACAAGCTACCTATCTCTCTCTCTCTCTCACACACACACACACACACACACACAGGCTCCCTCTCTCTCGTACATATACACGCCCCCTCATTCAGGCTTCCTCTCTCTCTCTTGCACACAGCCCCCTTCACACAGGCTCCCTTTTTCTCTCATGCATACACCCTCACACAAGCTACCTATCTATCTCTCTCTCTCTCTCACACACACACACAGGCTCCCTCTCTCGTGCACATACATATCCCCTCATACAGGCTTCCTCTCTCTCACTCTCGTATACACACCTTCACCCAGGCTCCCTTTGTCTCTCATGCATACACCCTCACACAAGCTACCTATCTCTCTCTCTCTCTCATACACACACCACTGCACATTGGCTCCCTCTCTCTCTCTCTCTCTCACACACACACAGGCTCCCTCTCTCGTGCACATACATATCCCCTCATACAGGCTTCCTCTCTCTCGCTCTCGCATACACACCTTCACCCAGGATCCCTTTGTCTCTCATGCATACACCCTCACACAGGCTACCTGTCTCTTTCTCTCACACACCCCTGCACATTGGCTCCCTCTTACTCTCTCTCACACACACACACACATCCGTTCACTCAGGCTCCTTCTCTCACAAACAAGCACCCTCATTCCCTCACATAACACACACTCCCTTTTTCACGCATACCATCTCCCAATCTCTCACACACACATACACATTCCTTCACAATCTCCTCACAAAGACCCTCTCTCTGGCAACACATACACACACACTTATTCATGCTCTCCCATACACACCACACAGCTTGCAGTCTTAAACACATACCTCTAAACACAGAGCTCATCGGGGGCCAGCTTCGCCAGCGGCATGCCGGGGCTTGCACCTCCGTCTTCACCGTGACGTGGCACACTGGGGCCTCCTTCCTCTTCACCATGCTGTGGCACACCAGGGCCTCCTTTCTCTTGCCATGACGCGGCACAATGGGGCCTCCTTCCTCTTTGCTGCCATGCGATATGCCAGGGCCTCCATCCTCTTCACCGTGACGAGGCGCGCCAGGGCCTCCTTTCACCACTGTGATGCAGCATGCTGGGACTCCTTCCTCTTCACCGCCATGTGGCATGCCAGGACCTCCTAGCTCTTCGCCCCAAGCAGGATGGGGGTCCGCTTGTGGCACAGTGGGGTCTGCTCCAAATTCTGTGCAGAAACTGGAATTTCTGCGCAGAGGGGGAATTTTGCGCTCTGCAGTAGCGCAGAATTCCCCCAGGACTAAGATTTATTTTGTGACCACTTTTCACTTCAAGAACCAATGCTTTGGTTGAAGCTTGGCACTAAGAATATTAACATAAATGACACATTATTTAAGCAGTTGAGGGGGACAGTTTATTTTTCACAATTTTGGACATTATGGCTGTTCACTCTTGGCAGAACATTTATTCCCTTTGCTGGTGCATGCAAGTTACTACTGTTCTGGAGGAGCAGCAACTTGAAAAATGAAAAAATGAAACGGTAAGGTAGGGTAGGTTTAGGGGATGGGGAGGAGAGGGGAAGGTTAGATAGGGGGGTAGGGAAGTTCCTTCCCAGTCCGCTTTGGAATTTCCTAGTTTACAGATAGTCGAGCTGGGTGAGACCTGCTATGATTACTCCTGATGTTATTTGGGATGCGATTCAACTTTAAATACTAATATAACTAACCAGATCAAATCCTTGGGTAATTCTTTGGGAACTTTAGATAATCGATTGAAATTGGTTGAGAATGGGATTTCCATTAATAAAAATTCTTGTGAGACTCTTAAAAAGGACTTTAGTAATTTAAAATAAATCCAACATTCTATGTTGAAGGAATAATTTGATAAATAATAAAATGGAACTATTGGAAAACCAAACGCGGGCGAGAAAACCTCTGTCTTGTTAATTTCCCAAACGATTCCTTAATTTCTCCAAAAGATATGTGAAGAGATATCAGATTGAGGTTCTCAAGATTCCAGAGCAAACTCTCCCTCTAGTTTCATTATATTCCCCCCGTTTAAAAAGTGACTGTCAATCAAAAGGGAATTCAGGTCCTTGCCACTATTGATTCTCCACTGCTGGACCTTACTACTATACTGGAAACTACTCAGAAGGAATTAGTTACCCCTGCTACACTTCTTGTTTCCTTTCTTTTGGAGTTCGACCGAGAGTGGATTCTCAAGATGTTTTTTCGCTATTGCCTGGATACTTTCCTGGATTTGAAAGTTCATGTCTTCCTGGACTTGGCTAGACAGACCCAAGAAAGAAGAGGCAGATTTTGCTATTAAGGGCTAGGGAATTAGAGTTGGGTGCCCTTTTTTCTCTTGTTCCCCTGCAAATGTGTTGTAAAATACCAGAATGCCTCATATATATTTTTCCTGACTTCACAACTCTCCTCTTTCTTGTAAGACAAATTTCCACCTATTGTAAGCTCTTCTCCTGTTGCTTAAAGTAGAGTGCAATAATGTTTGTTTGTATTGTATAAGCTAGTTTATTTCTGCTATGGTTATGAGATTACCTGAGGTTGTGCGATTGGATCCCTGTTATGTTCGTGGACCCTTGGGCTAGTTGTAACAGTGGATGGAGTGCTGTAGCGATCCACAGCGATTGTCCCAACCAGGAGGCAGTTCGGTGGCTCGGAGCAAGCTGACCACTGGACTATGGTGAAGTCCTATGCGACCAAGGACTAAGTACCCACTGGAATGATGGACGATGTTGGACCTAGGTGACAGAAGACTCTTCACCCTGGAGACCGGCACTCCCCCGGGAGGAGCCCTTAGGAGTCCAGCCGCTGGGACTTTTGGAGATTCACCCTGGAAGCCGAAGTCCCCCCAGGAGGGGCCCGTAGGGACACGGCCGCTGGGACTTAGGCGACTTCCTGAAGGTGGAAGATGGTCCGGATGCAGGCGCCTCCTGCAGGTCGTGGTTCCGGACGGCTGGCGCCTCCAGCAGGTCGTAAGTAATCCAGAAGTCGGTCCAGGAGTCGGAATCCAAGAGCGGTCCGCAGCCAGTCCAGGGGTCGGTTTCCAGAGAGCGGTCCAAAGCCAGTCCAGGGGTCGATATCCAGAGAGCGGTCCAAAGCCAGTCCACGAGTCGAAGCCAGAGAGCGATCCAAAGCCAGTCCAAGGGTCGAAGCCTGAGCGCGGTCCAAAGCCAGTCCAAGGGTCGGAGTCCAGAAGAATCAATCAGCAGAGGAGAAGCATGAAGCGGGATGGAAGAACAAACCAGGAACGCAGCAACAACAAACCAAAACCAGGAACCTTGTTGCAAGGCACTGGAGAGGTGTAGGTGCAGGGTACAAATACCCTGGGGCATCTGACGTCATCCCAGGCACTTCCTGTCATTTTCCCCGCCTGGCCCCTTTAAGAGATAGCCCCCCCGCACGCGCGTCTAGGGGGCGGGCCAGCGACGGGAGTTGGCTGCGTCTCCGACGCTGTGCAGGAGCCGCAGCAGGCTGTGATTCCGGCTCCGGGGTTCGCAGGGCTCCTCTACCGGGCCGGGCCGGCCTCAAGGTAGGTGGGGGAACTGGGGCACAGCCCGGTTTTGTAACAATCCCAGTATAGAGGGACTTGGATTAAAGAGACTATTTTTGTTTATTACTTTTGGGGTTTCCTTTTCTTTTTTCTTAGGATTGTACATTTTCATTTGTTTCTTAAAAGTTTGCTATTCAAGTGATCTCTTGAAATATATTTGAAATGCATATAAATAAAAAAAAATAAAAGAAAATCCCACTATCTTTTTGTAGTTTTTCTTCTACTCTGTCAGCTGGGATTGGCTTCTTATTCCTTGTAGTTTTCATTCTTTCTTTAGGGCCAATGCATTAAAATTTGCGGAAAGCAGGCACTGACTTTTCAGCGCGCCGCTTTCTTAGTGCATGCATGGCGCCCTCAAGGGGGGCGCCATGCAATAAACAAATTAGGTGTCGCGCTAGCAAGGAGGCGCTAGGGTCGCTAGCGCGACCTTAGTGCCTCCTTGCTAACGCGACCCTGCGGTTACCAGCGGTCGCTGGTTATGAACACCAATGCCGATAAACTCGGCATCGGTTTTCTTAACTGCAGTCAGCCAGTTATGAAAACCGACGCTGAGCATATCGGTCTTCAAAGCGGCCGGCAGAGGTTTTTTTTTCTTTTTTTTAACTTTAAAATAAGTACAGAAAAACACTTTTTTGTGCTTTTCTGTACTTTTTTTCAGTGCACTCTGAGACGCACATTTATTTTTTATGCATACAGAGTGAATGAGTAATAGGTTCATTCACATGCATTGCATGTGATGAGCGCTAACTCATTCACTCCACGTCGGATGCACATTAAATAGGCGCTAATCCCCCTATTGCATTAGGGGGTGGATTAGCGCCTATAACCCGCGTCCAACAGCGGGTTGAACAGTGCGCTCGGCTGAGCACACTGTATTGCATCGGCCCCTTTATATGCTAAATGGGAAGTCCTGTTCTCCTGCTGAGAATTCTTCAGATCTGATTTTTCAGGGCTATCCACATATGCAAATTAACCTAGCTCTTAGACCAAATATATGCAACCACATTATAAGATTATTCATTGTGGATATCCTTTAAACCAGATATGTGGTTGATAACAGGGGCAAGATTTGGAAAACTTGACTCTGCCCTTCCCCTTGTACTCTTCCTTTTCCCTCAGAATGTTTCTATACTGTGTTTGCTCATGGGACTCTGTCTCATCTGGCTCTTGTTGGCTTCATGTTGAGCACTGAACACATTTCTAGAAAAAAAAACTATTGGTGTGTATGTTTGATTAGTGAAAATTGCTAATCCAGCAATTCCAAATTTGGGTAAGTAAGGAATGTTTTTTTCACTGTAACACAACTGGCTACAGATATGCACTGTAGGCTAAATTTAAAAGCTCTGCGTGCGTGAAAGCCGGGAGATATGTGCGTGGCTGGACTGTCTGCGCGCCACGCGGATCTTCAAATGCCTGGGCTATGCAAGTATCTCCTGGTACAGACTGGAGGTGGGGTTATGGGTGGGCGGGGACAGTACCATTAGGCCGGGATCCCACTGGCCCGCACACCTGCTGCTGTTCCTGAGATCGGGTATGTCACAAAACAAAAAAAACGAGGGTAGTTAGCGGGGTTTTAGGGGTCAGGGTTAGTAGGGGAAAAGGAGGCGAGTTTAGGTAGGGGGTTTTAGGAGGTTTCCTCCCAGTCCACTTCTTTTATTGGAGCAGACTGGGAGGGAACTGGGATTAGGGCCTATCGCATTGCCACGCCACTGATTCGGCACTTTCAACGCACATGAGTGCACCGATATAAAATTGGCATGTCCGTGTGCGCGCCGGGAACTGTGCGCAAATGGACGCCCGCACATGTGGGTCTGAAGTGACCGGTTGTTTTTTGTCCCCTGAATTAACCCATAAAAGAGAACTCTTGGGCAGGTCAGAAGGCTGGGCTCCATGGACCTTTGGTTTTCATTAAAAGGTGAATTTTAAAAGCCTGACACACACATTAATTAGGGGATGCACCAATATATTGGGCTGGCGCGTGCTGAGCAGATTTCAAAAGCTGTCCGGGTTAATGCGCATATCTCCCCTCCGCTTGTTACGCATGCCGCCCACGACAGACCCGCGGCGCGGCCCTCTCACACCTTCTCATGCAGACTCCAGCTCCTGGTTCCTCTTCACTGGCGGCGGTGGGCTGCCAGCTCTGACCACTCGGTTCACCTCCGGTGCCTCCGGCTCTGCCATGGTCCCCAGTGTTATCAGCCAAGATGTCCCTGCTTGTCAGGCCTCTCTGCGTGGCCTGCAGAGAGACGCCGCCATTGGCGCCGTGCTCCTCCCTAGGCACAGCACTCACTAGTTTATTTATTTATTTAACATTTTTCTAGTTTTCTAGTATTTTTCTAGTTGTTTTTCTAGTATTTCTAGTTATTTTTCTAGTATTTTTATTTATGTATTTTTTTTATGTATTTCTAGTTATTTTTCTAGTATTTTTCTAGTTGTTTTAAAGGACCTGCGGCGGGAACCTGGCAGCAGCCCAGGATGCTGACATCAGACTCTTCAGCATATAAAAGCTCAGGCCTTGCTCCATAGCGTTGCCATTGTAACAGGCCTCCTCGTACTCATTGCTGATAGAGAATCCTCTCTACATCGTGTTCCTGATTCCTGTGGTTTCTGATTCCTGTCTTCCTCGTTCCTGTCTCATCTATGTATTGGACTGGCTCTCTGGATTTCGACTCTACTTGTTTGACTACCCTTCAGCGTCTCCAGCCCTGGACCTCTGCTACGCTTGCTTACTCTCCAGCCTGTCTCCAACCCTGGAACTCCACTGCGCCTGACTACTCTCCAGCCTATCTCCAACCCCGGACCTTTGCTATGCCTGACTACTCTTCAGCTTATCTCCAACCCCGGACCTCAGCTACGCTTGACTACGCCTGCCTTCGCTACAGACCTTTCTGTGTCCAGAGTTCTACGCTGCTTGTCACGACTTCCACTTGCTGCCCGCTCTGATCCTAGCCCATCAGTGATGCCTCCTCTTGCCTATCCTCTGGATGGACTTACAAGGCTTGGGCCTTGCTTAAGCACCTCCAGTTACTCATTGTTCCTTTGGCGCCTGAGTTCCTGTACCGAATCCAGTCCAGGGTAGGACTATGCCATCTACCGGCTGCTGTCTCTGGGCAGAACCACTTCTTGCTATTCACTAACCTCGAGGCCCACCTAAGTCCTGCCGGCCCCGGCACCCAAAGGCTCAACCCGAGGGAAACGAGGGCTGGTATAGGTGAAGCTCCAGCAGCCTCTAGCTTTATCCCACTCCACCTACTGACGATGGGGACCCATAGGTCCTTACCTTCGGGTTGCGTCAACCCCACCTCAGCCAAAGGGTCCACCTCCGACGCAACACCGCTGTGCACATAAATGAAAAGTTTGTAAAAGAGACAAGGTGTGTTCTAGGTGGATGTGGATATATTAGGGCCTGGCCAAGAGATGAATGCATAAATACTTGTGCGCATCAGGGTCCACTGCCATGTAACTTTACTTCTGCTACAGATGGTTAAGTCAAAAAAAAAAAAAAAATTAAACAGATCAGTGGGGTTTTAAGTGTTGGTGCTTATTAATCTAGGGGGAATTTGGAAGTCCTTTCCCTTAACTGGATGAACTGGGAATAACTGGGAAAATGGGCAATGATGTTGGCACACATATCTTTTAAAACTCCCCCATTTTTGCGCATAGGAGCACGCCCACTTAAAATTGAGTACACATGTGCGCGCAGTCAGGCTATTTTATATATGTGCATATGTTATAAAATAGCCATGTCTCTGGGTGTGAGCTGGCAAATGCGAGCATGTGTGTCAACAGGCCGCTTTGAAAGTTATTGTCTAAATCTGAAAATTTGAAATGAATATTCATATTCTTTTCAGAATAAGCTATGTATTAAGGTGATTTGATGTCCACCATTAATTCTGGAACTATCCATTTTCATTTAATTCAGTAACCTGTACAGTACAAGCTATATATCCACCAGCTGTCTTTCACTCTGCTGCCTTGGCTGATAGCTCTGAATATTTCGTTTGTATCTCATTCCTGTGTTTTAATTTTGTGAATCTCTCAGCATTGTTTTCTTCTGGAGAGATAAACAAATCTTTGCTTCACATTATAAATATATCATGCATTTTATCTACAAATTAACCAAGCAATGTGTTCCCATGCTCAGAAGATACCGGTAGTTGTTTTGCTCTATATGAGTATATCTTAACTCATTAGGATCTCTATTTTTCTATATGAGGTCTTTTTTGTGGACCAGAGGATTATAAGTCTTGTTCAAGAGGGCTGCAAACAGGCCTGGTATTCAGGGTAACTGAATCATGTGAATTATGCTGGTTCATGATTCCATCACATGCATATATTCATTGAGAAAAGCTGACCCATGTGTGGCCCTGGCATATTTGATTCCCTGGGGGCAGTTTTCAAAGCCTACGCGTGCCAAGCCTATTTTGCATAGGCCTGGCGATCGCGCAAACCCCGGGACGCGTGTAAGTCCCGGGGCTTGAAAAAATGGGCTGGGCTTGGGTGGGGCGACCAGGGCGGGGTGTGGCATGGCCAGAGGCCTCTCCACTGCCGCTGGGCCCAGGAATCGCACGCCGGCAGGCGTAAATAAAAAAACAAAGGTAGGGGGGATTTAGGTAGGGCTGGGAGGCAGGTTAAGGAGGGGAAGGTGAGGGGGCGGAAGGAAAGTTCCCTCTGAGGCCACTCCAATTTCGGAGCAGCCTCGGGAACGGAGGAAGGCTGCGCGGCTCGGCTTGCGCAAATTGCATAATTGTGCACCCCCATACGCGCGCCGATCCTGGATATTATAACACGTGCGGCTGTGCACGCATGTTATAAAACCGGGCTTTGCACGCACAAATGTACGCCTGTGCGTACCTCTTAAAATCCAGCCCCTGGTGCACAAAGCCCCTACATTAAGACTAATAAAGTTTGTGTATGTTTGATTTCTGCCACTGGTTTGTTTTTTAACTTCTTCCATAAATATATTTTGTAATATAGTAGATGATGGCAGGAAAAGACTATTAGCCCCATCCAGTCTGGCCAGTTATTCTGTCCACATTACTAAGGATTCATCCCCACTGTCAGCCACAGAGTATGACTCCTTATCCAGAGAAGTCTGTCTTCCTTCTTTGTATTCTTTCTTTTGTATTCCACACAGTTCCCTCCAGCACACACTTTTCCCATGCCTAACCCCAAACATTAATAAAAATAGACAGTCACAGTAATACTAACATTGCCGACCAAGATGGCTGCCGTATGAGTAGCAGGGAGAAAACTGTCTCTCTCTCTTTTTTTTTTTGGCTTTACCTCGCACGTTTCTTAAGCGATATGCCTCATACGAAATGCAAAGCTAAACTTAAAGAAACTCTTCAGCCATCTGTTTCTTTGGATCAAATACAGCAGAGGATTGAGCGCTTTCTCTTCATCCATGCCGTCAGTACCGGGTGCTGATGCCTTTTGTGGTAGTGGACACGGAGCGGACGCCAACCCCACTGGCCGACGAGATCTCATTAAGCCCCGGTCTGCAAAGAATGCCGACTCTCTCCTGCAGATCACCTATGCCACGTTTGGATTCTATATTGTCCTCTCCCTTGCAAGATAAGGAAAAGACTGATTTGTTGGGCACATAATTAGAGCCGCTGGATGTCTCTGAGACTGCTGTAGTTTCTACGGGGAAAGATTTTTCCATTTCTTTTGGTATAGAGACTCATGCCGCTATTTCTAAAGAGATTCCATCAGGGATGCCACATTTTAATATCCTACAGAGTGAAGGACGTGAAGTACCAGTGGCCCCAGGTATGCAATTTAATTTTAAAAAACCTGCTGTAATAACACTTGATAGTGCCTGGGATGTTTTGGTCTCCTTAGAGACAGCTATTTCTTTAACTCATTTCATTAGACACGAATCAACGAGTATTGGCTATGGAAGGACTGGTTACCTCACAAGATCTGAAGATTAAATCTATGGAAACTGAATTCTCTTCTTATGAAAGAATTCAACAAGGATTGGTTCAGTCTGAGATCATTCACTCAAAAAAATTTGAAAATATAGAGAATTCCCTAAGAAGCTTAAATTTAAGGGTACTTAACTTTCTGGTTCTTAAACTTATATCTCTGATTTCTTTAAAAGCTATGTTCTGAATATTCTCAAGATAACATCTAACGCTATGCCCCATAACGAGGCCTACAATCTACCTCGGGAGGAGTCAGAATCTTCGGCAACTGCTTCTCAAGATCAACATTTTAGGAATACCATGGACGTATTGGAACTTTCCCAAGAGATAGAGATTATGCAAAGAGGGACTATTTTGGTTATTTTTGCTTTCATGAGTGAAAGGAACACTGTCCTAAGGTTTTTCTATGAAATAGGAATCTTACTTTTTATGGAAAACAAGTTTGGATTTATCCGGATGTGACAAGAATGAACACAGGAGCGACGAAAGAAATTTCTGTCTATGAGAGCTGAGGTTCTTTCTCGTGGGGGGTAATATATACTATATTATCCATGCAAATGTTTAGTGAAATATTTAGATGCTAATTGTGTTTTTTGAACCGTCGCAGCTAAGGGCTTTTCTGGACTCTCACGCCTAAGGAACACTTATGCAATATTGACAGTAATGTTATAATGTAGGTTAAGCTCTCATTTTCTTTTTATGATTATTCATTGGAAGAATCGCTCCATTATTTCTTTCTTGGACTCCCCAATTCCTTTAATATTTGAAGGAACGTCAATATTTTTATTTCTTCTTCTTTCTGGAAAAATGGTTTAACTGTATTTCTTTGATGCTCCTATTGCTAGTACAAGGTACTCCTTGTGTTTATTGTAAACTTATTAAAAAGAAAAATAAATAAATAAATACTAACATGGCCACTGCTCAAATCTGACCTCTTGCGTTGTCTGTGTTGCTTGCCAGACAGACAGACCCAGATTCTTGAGTGCCTGCATTTCCATTGGGATCTTTCATTATTACAGAACCTGAAGCTTTCCAAACTCAGCTCTAGTTTGATTCTATCATTATTTCAGCCTGAACTAAGTAGCTCCATTACCAGTGAACCTGCAAGACAGATCTAGTTACACGTTTCTGTGTTTCTGCTGGCACTTTCAGTTATTACAGTACTTCTAGCCTGCCAGACAGACTCATTTATTTATTTATTTTATTTTTTATTTATGAATTTTCACAATTTAATTATTATTATTATTTATTTATTTATTTATTTTATATACTGACGTTCGATCGAGATATCACATCGGTTTCCAGATAACTAAAAGAATAGGGTAGTAACAGCCCTATTTTACATTATAACATTGTAATAAATATAATAAATTATAACATTGTAATAAAATATAACGAATTACAATATATATTGTTGAAATTACAGAACAAGTATCCAAAGCAATATTCAATTCCAATATTAATCCCAAAAATCATATACTCCCAGCCAACTCCATAAAACCCCTTCAAATGGTTCAGAACTCCGCAGCCAGGATCCTCACCAATACCAAAAAAAGGGAACATATCACCCCCATCCTACAGAGCCTCCATTGGCTACCTATCAAATACAGGATCTTCTTCAAAGTCCGCACGATCATTCATAAAGCTAAAAACAACCTCACATCTCTCCACACATCTACTCAACTAAGACCTCATACCTCCTCTAGACCAATCAGGAGTGCCTACAAAGACACCTTGTATGCCCCCAAGCTAAAACATCCCTTAGAAAACGCGCCATATCGACGGCAGGACCCCATCAATGGAATGCGTTACCCCCGGACCTCAGACAAGGACTTTGCCCATTGGCATTAAAAAAAAAACTTAAAACATGGCTATTCAGCCAAGCCTTCCAGGACACTTAACCTTCCCTCACTTGCAACCTCTCCTTTTCAAGTAAACTTTCCAATCGGACACCATAGTTCAGCTCATTATCTCTGCTGTTTTTATCCAGTTTTTATCCAGTTATCATCTCATCTGTTTTGAGATGATTTGCATTGAGTTATCTTATGTTCTTATGTTCTTATATTCTTATCATGTTAGGATATGTTATGTTATGACATGTTTTACTGTTAATTTGCCACCTCTGTTCCTTGTATCGCCCTGAGCAACGTTTAAGTTGTATTGTAAACCGATGTCATATGTATATTTTACAGGAACGTCGGTATAGAAAAGCTAAAAATAAATAAATAAATAAACTTATACTAATGTTCTGACTAACCACAGAAAAATTAAGAGAATCCTTTCCTACTAAAAACATGAGCAAACCTAATTAGTAATAAATCACATAAGTAAGGTACAATGAAATCCCCATTCATTCTATTTAACCATAAGTTTTAATTCCCAAGACGTTTTTCCAGCTGTTCTTGTTAGGATCGTGGACCCTTGGGCCGGCTGTGGCTGTGGGTATCATGCTGTGGATGCCCACAGTGGGTGTAACAGCTGGCAGGCAGCGCTGAGTAGAGGCTTCAGAGACGGCTTCACCACTGGAAGCCCGAGGTCCGTCCCCCCCCAGGAGGAGCCCGTAGGGACCCGGACCTCTTGGTCTTAGGTGGATCCTATGCAACCAAGGATCAGAAGAGCTGCCTGCCTAGGTAATCCAATGAAGAGACGGCACCCAGGAGGTCAGAAGAGACTTCACCTTGGAAGCCCGTGAGGACCTCTGGGCAGGTGGCGAACAATACCTGCGGCAGTGGAAGAGATGAAGCCGATGTCCAGGAGCAAGCCAAGATCGGGAGCCAGAAGTCAGATGTCGGATGCCAAAACCAGGGGGACGGAAGCAGAAGCCAGAGTCAGAGAACGAAGCAAGGTCAGGAGCCAGGAATCAGATGTTGAATGCCAAAACCAGGGATGGAAGCAGAAGTCAGAGTCGGAGAATGAAGCAAGGTCAGGAGCCAGGAATCAGAAGTCAAGAAGAAGCAGGAACCAGGAACAGGGAGCACAACTAGTCACTCCAAAGAGTCAACCTCATTGCAAGGCGAGGTAGGAGTGTGGCTGCAGGGTTTAAATACCCTGCAGCATCTGACATCAACTTGGGGATGGTGCTGGAGTCTCCTGCACTGGTCCCTTTAAATTGGGAACTCCGGCGCGCGTGCATGCGTAGGCGGGGTTAGCCGCGGCAGGATGCCGGCGTGTCCCTGGAGAGGGGAGCGCCGCATCGGAGGCCTGAGCAGGCCCAAACAAGATGCTAGTGTCCCGGGCCGGGGCAGAGGTAGATGTAGGTCCCAGGGCACGGCCCGGGACCGCAACAGTACCCCCCCCCTCCTACGCCCCATTCTCGGGGGCTTGTGCTTGGCGGGATGATCCAAGTGGAACTGATGGAGGAGACTTTTGTCCAGGATATGAGATGAAGGTTCCCACAAATTTTCATCGGGACCGTAGACCTCCCAGGAGAGGAGATACTCCCACCGACGACGGTGGAATCGAACATCCAGGACATCTTTCATGGTATATGTGTCACCCTGTTTGGCGGTAGAGTTAGTCGGCTCTGGAGGCTTGGTCTGGAATGGAGAGAGGACCACCGGCTTGAGCAGGGAATCGTGGAACACATTATGGATCCTAAGGGTGGACGGCAATCGTAGCTAGTAGGACACTGCCCCAATACGTTCCACCACTGTGAAAGGACCGATATAGTGGGGCGCCAACCTCATGGAGGGGATGCATAGCTGAATATTCTTGGTACTTAACCATACCTTACTCCCCGGTTGGAAGACCGGTGCAGGCTGTTGGGTCCTGTCTGCATATTCTTTAAACTTGGCAGCTGTCCGACGAAATTTCTCCTGGGTGGAATGCCAGAGGTGGCGCAGTCGTTGGGCTGTTAGTTGTGCCGCTGGAGACGACACCATCAGAGGCAACAGTAACAGAGCTTTGGGAGTCTTCCCATTGCAGAGTGTTTATGGCGGTTGTATGAGAACTCTGCCCAGGGTAACAAGGCAACTCAGTCATTTTGGAGATCTCTGACGAAGGCCTGGAGAAAGGCCTTTAAAGTTCGGTTGGTATGCTCAGCTTGGCCGTTACCTTGGGGGTGAAAGGCGGTAGTCAGATCCAATTGCACTCCGAACTTGCAAAGGGCCTTCCAGTATTTCACCATAAACTGAGGACCACGGTCAGAAGTGATGTGCAAAGGAAGCCCATGCAGTCGGAAGATATGCTGAGTGAAAAGGTTGGCCAACTCTGGTGCTGTAGGTAGTTTAGCAAGAGGCACGAAGTGAGCCATCTTTGAGAATCGGTCAACCGTGACCCAGATCACGGTCTTCCCATCCGAGGGAGGCAATTCCACAATAAAGTCCGTGGACAGATGGGTCCAGGGCTCAGTGGGTACGGGTAGCGGCTGGAGGAGACCCCAGGGGTGACCCTGCAAGGGTTTCTGCCGGGCACAGTTAGGACATGACTGGACGTAGAGCCGAACCTCCCTCTTGACCTGCGGCCACCAGTAGAACTCAGTCAGAAGTTGTAGTGGCCGGGCAGTTCCTGGATTCCCCGCGGTCAGGGAATCATGGGCCCATGCTAACACCTTTCTCCATGAACGAGCAGGTACCGCTGTCTTACCCACGGGGACCACCTCAGATGCGGCTAAAAGAACTTTGGCTGGGTCCAGGATATATTGAGGCTTGTCGATGGTATCGTCAGTCTCCATCGTGTGGGAGAAAGCATCTGCTCAGACATTCTTTGCTTCTGGTCTGTAACGGAGGGAAAAATTGAACTGACTGAAAAAGAGGGACCAGCTCGCCTGCCATGGGTTAAAGCGCTGAGTGCGGCATAGGTACTCTAGGTTTTTATGGTCGGTGTAAACGAGCACTGGGTGCTGGGCTCCCTCCAACCATTGGCGCCATTCTTAGAACGCTAACTTGATGGCCAGTAGTTCTTTGTCCCCTATGCCATAGTTTCTTTCTGCAGGAGAGAACTTGCGTGAGAAATAAGAGCATGGCAGGGATTTACCATTCTTGGACAGCTGGCTTAAAATGGCTCCAACTGCCATGTTGGAAACGTCAACCTCCACGATGAATTGGCGTTGAGGGTCTGGGTGTCGGAGGCAGGTGTCCTGGAGGAAGGGTGTTCTTGAGGTCCTAGAAGGTTTGTACGGCAGTGGCCGACCATTTCCTAGCGTCGGACCCCTTTCTAGTGAGAGCCGTCAGCGGGGCCACCATGCTGCAATAGTGTGGGATAAATTGCCGGTAGAAGTTGGCAAAGCCAAGGAACCGCTGTAGCGACTTGACTCCCACAGGCTGAGGCCAGCTCTTGATGGCCGCAACCTTCTCTGGGTCCATATGGAACCTGCAGAGGATACGATGTACCCCAGAAAGGGTAGTGACTCCTGTTCAAATTGGCACTTCTCCAATTTGGCATAAAGCCGATTCTCTCACAGTTTCTGAAGTACATGGCGGACATCCCGGTGGTGCGTCTCCAAGTCCTTGGAATATATTAGCACGTCATCAAGGTAAACAATCACTGAGGTGTGCAGCATTTCCCTGAGTACCTCGTTCATGAGGTTCTGAAACACAGCCGGGGCATTGCAGAGGCCGAAGGGCATGACGAGATATTCGTAAAGGCCATCTCTTGTGTTGAATGCCGTCTTCCGAATTCTCACCAGGTTATATGGCCTCCCAGATCCAGCTTCGTGAAGACCTTGGCTCCTTGTAGCCGATCCAATAATTCTGGGATCAAAGGTAGCGGGTAGCGGTCACACTGTAATGCTGTTCAGGCCACGGTAATCGATACAGGGTCGAAGGGACCCGTCCTTTTTACCCACGAAAAGAACCCGGCTCCGGCCTGGGATTTGGATGGTCTGATGAACCCTCGGTCCAAGTTTTCTTTGATATAGGTGGACATGGCCTGGGTCTCCGGGAGCGATAGCAGGTAAACCCGTCCTCGAGGTGGTGTAGTGCCTGGGATCAGGTTGATCGCACAATTGAATGGCTGATGCTAGGGAAGCGGTTCGGCCTTCTCTAGAGAACACGTCTCGAAAGGCATGGTACTGGGGTGGTAACGCTAGTGGTGTTGTCAAGAGTGGTCAAGAGTTGTCAAGAGTTGTCAAGAGTGGTACCAGCGATCGAGGCCAGGCAGGGCAGACACTCATTAAAGCAGGTCGGACCCCAGGACATAATCTGGAGGGAGTCCCAACTGATCACGGGAGAGTGCTTCCAAAGCCATAGCAGCCCTAACTCGACTGGATGTATGGATTTCTCCAGGATGAGGAATGAGATCTCCTCAACGTGCAGAAGACCAGTGCGTAGTGTTAGTGAGCGAGTCCGAGTGGAAATGGTTCCCAGAAGTGGGGTCCCCTGGATCAAAGATACGCGTATGGGGGGTTTCTGAGGTTGGACCCCAAGCTGGAGTTGCTGTGTACCAGGTCCCGTAGGATAAAGTTCCCCCCAGCTCCGAAGTCTACCAGGGCTAGGGTGACAAAATTTCCGTCTGGGAGGATCAAGGTTACCGGAACGGTACATGGGGAGGCGGAGGTGATGTTGCCTAGAGTTAACTCCCTGACTGACTCTAGGTCCGATTGTTTCCCAGACGTTCGTGACAGCGGGCAAGGAAGTGCCCCTTGCCCCCGCAATATAAACACAGGCCCTGGGAACGGCATCTTCTCCTCTCCTCTTGGGAAATAGGCCCCCAGTCCAACTGCATGGGTTCTGCATCATGCGGCCCCAGGGAGGCAGGAGGAGAATCCCTGGTTCGAGGAAGCGTGGTTCCGGAGCCCCCAAATCCCTGAGCGGGTCTCCTCTCCTGGAACCAGCGTTGGATGCGGCGGTCCACACGGCCAGCCAGGTCAATAAGATCATTCAGGTCATCCGGGAGATCTCTGGCCGCCAACTCGTCCTGAAGTCGTGGAGAGAGCCCCTCCAGGAATATGCCATGCAGGCTTTCGCTTCTCCAGTTCAGCTCGGCAGCTAGGGTCTGGAACTCCACGGCGTACTCCGCCAAGGGGCGGTTACCCTGCCGTAGTTGGAGTAATTCAGATGCGGCCATGGGTCCGCGGGAAGGCTCATCAAAGATCCATTGGAAGGACATGATGAACTGAACCAAGTTGGCTAAGCGAGGATTCTGACGCTCCATAGGGAAGAAGCCCAAGCCAAGGGCCTCCCATCCAACAGGGAAATAATGTAACTTATTTTGATCTGGTCTGTAGGAAATTGCGCTGGCAGCAGGTTGAGGCGGATATGACATTGGTTCAAGAATCCGCGACACATTTTCGCGTCCCCTGAGTACCGCGAAGGTGCTGGCATCTGTATGGGCGCAGAGGGTCCTGCATTAGGGATGGCTACAGGTACAGGGGAACCGGAAGCGGTGGCTCCTTCCACCCGGTCCACTAACCTCTGCACAGTTGCCACCAGCAAGTCGAGGCAAGTTTGCTGCTGCTGTTGCAACCTTTGTGCAATTCCTGGGATGGCTTTCAAGGTCGAGAGGTCCGCTGGGTCCATGGCCTTGCAAACTGTTAGGATCGTGGACCCTTGGGCCGGCTGTGGCTGCGGGTATCGTGCTGTGGATGCCCACAGTGGGTGTAGCAGCCAGCAGGCAGCGCTGAGGAGAGGCTTCGGAGACAGCTTCACCACTGGAAGCCCGAGGTCCCCCCAGGAGGAGCTCGTAGGGACCCGGACCTCTTGGTCTTAGGTGGATCCTATGTGACCAAGGATCAGAAGAGCTGCCTGCCGAGGTAATCCAATGAAGAGATGGCGCCCAGGAGGTCAGAAGAGACTTCACCCTTGGAAGCCCGCGGTCCCCTCGGGAGGATCCCGTGAGGACCCGAGCTGCTGGGACTTAGGAGAACCCTTAGGGCGAGTGATGAACAATACCTGAGGCAGTGGAAGAGATGAAGCCGAAGTCCAGGAGCAAGCCAAGGTCAGGAGCCAGAAGTCAGATGTCGGATGCCAAAACCAGGGACGGAAGCAGAAGCCGGAGTCGGAGAACGAAGCATGGTCAGGAGCCAGGAATCAGATGTCAAATGCCAAAACCAAGGACGGAAGCAGAAATCGGAGTCGGAGAACGAAGCAAGGTCAGGAGCCAGGAATCAGAAGTCGAGAAGAAGCAGGAACCGGGAACAGGGAGCACAACTAGTCACTCCGAAGAGTCAACCTTGTTGCAAGGCGAGGTAGGAGTGTGGCTGCAGGGTTTAAATACCCTGCAGCGTCTGACGTCAGCTTGGGGGCGGTGCTGGAGTCTCCATGCTGGTCCCTTTAAATTGGGAGCTCCAGTGTGCGCGCGCGCGCGCGTAGGGGCGGGGTTAGCCGCAGCAGGACACCAGCGTCTCTCTTGAGAGGGGAGCACCGCATCAGAGGCCCGAGCAGGCCCGAACGAGACACCAGCGGCCCAGGCCGGGGCAAAGGTAGGTGAAGGTCCCGGGGCACGGCCGGGGACCGCAACAGTTCTGGTTCCATAAAGGAGTAATCTTTCCCCCCCGTATTTAACTACGCATCTACAGCGGTATTTTAAAAGGAAGAAACCCCCCTTATCTATTACTTCCCTTTTTAAAACTAAGAATTTTTTCTTACATATTTGAGTTTTTTACTAAATCGGGGAAGATCCAAATTTTCTGCCCATAAAATGTTTTGGATCTGTTTCAAAAAAAGAATTTCATGATATCTTTGTCAGTTATGAAGTCAAACTGAATTAACAGAATGCCTCTACTTTTAATCTCAATATCCTCTTGAGATTTCTGTAACAAATCCGAAACATTAATTGATGTTTCTACTGAATGTTCTTTCTCAGACCTCTCCTCTAGCTATAGGTATAGTTTGTTTATAATCCAATTCTTTCTGCCTTTTTTTCTTTACACCAAGATAAAAAGCCCTTACAATCACAGGTTGGCTTTGATCTGATATATTAAGAATTTTTATTATAGAAGATTTAAATAGTTCAATTGGACCAATATATCTGGTAATTGGGAAATTAGCTACCCTTAAATTTAATGATCTAACAGTGTTCTCCAGACTTTCAATCTTTCTTTGTAATTCTAATTCACTTTTTATCTGATGTTCTTGAATTTTTTCTATTCCCATAAATCGATTATCTATTTCACTGATCTTCCTCTGCTGATCTTCCGTCTTACTAAATTTTCCTTTAAAGAAGTATTTAATTGCCTAACTTCTTCAGTTAAATTAACAATAGAGGTATCCAACTTTACCATATAATTCCATATTGTCTCTAAAGCTATATTACCAGGTTTTTATACCACAGTTCTAATCAATCTGATTTTATAGAGTCTGCAATTTTAGCTTTAGGTGTCCTTGCTTCTTTGGGATTTATTTGAATTCTTCCAACCGTACTAGGTTCAAATTCTATAGATACTTGGGAGTCTATTTCTGTATGTAGCATCCGCTTTTCCTCTTCCTCCAACCTTCTTCCTTGACTTTCAAGAGCCTCTCGGATTGATCTTGGCTCACTTCAAGGGACAAACCCTTCATAGCCGGGCGGAGATGGAGTATCCAGTGCCCCTGGACTTAAAGATATTTCAATGGCCATATGGGGGGGATTTTGCTCTGAATCCTCCCCACAGCGGCCTGTACCTCAGGGGCTATTTGGGGAGTTCCCAACCACTCTGAGACAGTTCATTGTCCAGGTTCTACATTTACAACATTAGAGATTGGCCTCAATTTTGCCTTTCTCTTTGTGTGTGGCATAGTCTTTAGGAAAACAGTTTTAATGAAACACTGGGTACATACAATAATTCAGTCAGTTAATCTTGTACCATAATCCAAACATTAGAGATTCTCTTATGAAAGAGAAGTTGAACCATCAGAACTTAATTATTATTTTCCTACCTGAGGAGATCTTGATAGTTTCAATCAATTCCAGGTCAATTCCAGTCAAAGCCAGTCTAAGCCTGTCATAACTGTCATAGCAGTGAATGCTGAGATAGACATAATTGGCATCTCAGAGACCTGGTGGAAGGAGGATAACCAATGGGAAAGTGCTATATCAGGGTACAAATAATATCGCATTAATAGAGAGGAGCAACTTGGTGGCTGGGTGGCACTTTATGCCCGGGAGGTTATAAAGATCATACAAGAGACTAAGAGGTACATTTTTAAAGCTGTGCACGTCCATGTGCACAATTTTATAACGTGCGCATCACCGTGTGCATGTTATAAAATCTGATACCTGCATGCAGGTGCCCACTCACATGCACAGGGAGGAATTTTGAAATACATGCATGGCGACGCAATCGGGCCTTTGCCCAGTTCGCTCCAGTAAAGAAACAGACAACAGACTGGGAGGGAACTTCCCTAATCCCCTACCTATCATTCCTCTCTTTTCCCCTCTCCTCCCTGACCACTAAACCCACCCTAAGCTAATTTCTTTTCTTTGGAACTTACTTCATCTGCCAGTGTTTACTTCACTGTTACAGTGCCAATGGCGCTGTCCTGGCTGGCCCCCACCATGCCCAAATCCCTCCCATGGCCCGTCCTTTTTCAAAACCCCAGCTCTTCCGTGCTTCCCGGGAGATACGCGCGTGGACGGTCCATTTTGAAAATGCACTTGGCACATGCTCAGCCCAGCCACACGCGTATCTCCCAGGATTTCCGTATGCTGGGTTTTAAAAATGTATTTGTAAGTACTTAGTAGAATCTATACGGTTAGAAATACCATGTGTGTTGGGTAAGAGTATAGCGATAGCTACCGTCCACCTGGCCAAAATGATCAGACAAATGATGAAATGCTAAGAGAAATCAGGGAAAATAACCAATTTGGCAATGCAGTAATAATGGGAGATTTCAATTACCCCAATATTGACTGGGTAAATGTAACATCAGGACTTGCTAGAGACAAAGATCCTGAATGGAATAAACGATTGCTTCATGGAACAATTGGTTCAGGAACTAAGGAGACAGGGAGCTATTTTAGATTTAATTCTTAGTGGAATGCAGGATTTGGTGAGAGAAGTAACGGTGGTGGGGCCACTTGGCAGCAGTGATCCTAACATGATCAAATTTAAACTAATAACTGGAAGGGGGACAATAAGTAAAACTACAGCTCTAAATTTTCAAAAGGGAAAATAGTGAGGAAAAAATTGAAAGGTGCAGCTGCAAAGATTAAAAGTATACAACAGGTGTGGACATTGTTTAAAAATATAATCTTAGAAGCTCAGTCTAGATGTATTCCACGCATTAAGAAACGCAGGAAGAAGGCAAAATGATTAGCAGCATGGTTAAAAGGTGAGGTGAAAGAGGTTATTTCAGTCAAAAAAAATCCTTCAAAAATTGGAAGAAGGATCCATCTGAAGAAAATGGAAAGAAGCATAAGCATTGTTAAGTTAAGTGTAAAACATTGATAAGACAGGCAGAGAATTTGAAATGAAATTGGCAGTAGAGGCAAAACCTCATAATAAATACGTTTAAATTTATATCCGAATCAAGAAACCTGTGAGGGAGTCAGTTGGACCGTTAGATGACCGAGGGGTTAAAGGGGCTCTTAGGGAAGAACATAAGAAATATTGGGGCAGTCCAACGGTCCATTCAGCCCAGCATCCTGTTTCCAACACTGGCCAAACCAGGCTACAAGAACCCAGCAAGGCCATTGCAGAAAGACTAAATGAATTCTTTGCTTTTGTGTTTACTAATGAGGATGTTGGGGAGATACCAGTTCCGGAGATGGTTTTCAAGGGTGATGAGTCAGATTAGTGAACAAAATCACTTGTGAACCTGGAATATGTAGTAGGCCAGATTTACAAAATAAAATGTAGCAAATCACCTGGACTGGATGGATGGTATGCATCCCAGGGTTCTAAAGGAACTAAAAAATGAAATTTCAGATCTATTAGTTAAAATTGTAACATCATTAAAATCATCCATTGTACCTGAAGGCCCCAATATTTAAAAAGGGCTCCAGGGGTGATTTGGGAAACTATAGACCAGTGAGCCTGACTTCAGTGCTGGGAAAAATAATGGAAACTATTCTAAATGTCAAAATTGCAGAACGTATGGAAAGACATGGTTTAATGGAACACAGTCAGCATGGATTTACCCAAGGGAAGCCTTATCTCACAAATCTGCAATTTTGAAGGGGTAAATTTATTTATTTAGTTATTTATTTAAATTATTTTAATATACCGATGCTCAAAACGAAGGTCTTATTGTACCGGTTTACAGCGTAACCAGGGGTAACCAATTAAATAGAAGATAAAGTTACAATGAACAGGGATTTAAAGTATGGGAGAATTAAGAGCAAAAGATATAAGTTTAACATAACATAATTCTAACAAGAGAAACGTAAGTAACAATGACGTATGATACTAGCTTAGACAATGGCCTGCTATGTAAAATCGAACTTTGGCAGGAACGATCCAGGAGAAGGGGGAAGGGGGGGGGGAACTGTGAAAATAAGGGGTGAGTGTCTACCCTAGTTGGGGTGACCCATCAAGGGAAGGCTTGAATGAACAGCCAAGTTTTCAGTTTCTTTCTGAGGAGAAAGGGCATTGTTCCTGGCGAAGTTCTGGGGAAGTAGATTCCATTGATAAGGTCCAGCAGTGGACAAGGCTCGTTTCTGAATGGAGGTGTGACTAGTGGATTTATTAGGGGGAGCCTGGAGAGATCCTTTGTATGCCGATTGGTCTTGTGGAGCGTGGAGTTCAGGGGTATTTTGAGTTGGAGTGTGGATTGATGATAGATGGTTTTGTGGATGATGGACAGGGTCTTGAACAGTATTCTATAGTTGATGGTAACCAGTGTAGTTTTTAAGGATTGGTGTGATGTGGTCCTTACGACGAGAGTTTGTAAGGATCCTGGCTGTGGCATTTTGAAGCATCTGTAGTAGTTTGGTTGAGGAGGACGGAAGGCCAAGGAGAAGCGCATTGCAATAGTCGATCTTTGAAAACAGTATGGCTTGTAGTACTGAACGGTAATCCTGAAAGTGTAGGAGAGGTCTTATTTGTTTTAGACATGTAGCTTATGGAAGCATTCCTTGGTGGTGTGTTAATGAACTTTTTGAAGTTCATTCTGGTGTCAAGGTAGCTCCTAGGTCTCTCACTTGGTTTACTAATGGTGAGAGTGGGTTGCTGATGAGGGGGTTGTTGTCATTAGGAGAGATGACTAGCAGTTCTGTTTTGGAAGTGTTAGAACCAGATTGAGACTTGAGAGTAGACTATTGATGGAGAGAAGGCAGTTGTTCCAGAAGTGCAGGGTGCTGGAGATGGGATCGGTGATAGGGATTAAGATCAGCACATCGTCAGCGTATACAAAGTGAATTAGGTTGAGCTTTAGGAGCTGGCATAGGGGTAACAGATAGATATTAAACAGTGTGGGGGATAGCGAGGACCCTGGGGTACGCCATGGTTGGAGGGATGGCTGGGATTCTTTATCGTTTATTCTCACCTTGTATTTCCTATTATTGAGGAAAGATTTGAACCATTTGAGTGCCGAGCCTGTGATGCCAATTTCGTCAGACGGTTGATGAGGATTGCATGGTTTACCGTGTCGAACGCTGCGGAGATGTCGAGAAGGGCCAGAAGGTAGGATTGGCCTTTGTCTAGGCCCATCAGGATGTTGTCTGTTAACGAGAGCAAGAGAGATTCCGTGTTTAAGCGTTTTTGGAAACCGTATTGGGAAGGATAGAGAATGTTGTGAGAGTAAGTAGTCTGTGAGTTGGTTGTTGACTAATTTTTCCATTAGTTTAGCGATAAATGGTAAGTTTGCGATGGGGCAAAATTTGCGGGGTTGGCTGGATCTAGATTGGGTTTCTTTAGTAGTGGTTTTAGAGTAACAGTTTTCAAAGAGTCCAGAACAGATCCTTCCGTGAGGGAACAATTTATGATATCTGCCAGTGGTTTGGCTATGGTGTTTGGAATGGTAAGTAAGAGTTTAGTAGGTATTTGGTCAGTTGGATGTGACGATGGCTTCATTTTCTTGATTAAGGATTCAATTTCCAGGGAAGATGTGAGTTCAAATGATTCTAGTAGCAGTTTGTGTGTGGATGG
Organism: Rhinatrema bivittatum; assembly: GCF_901001135.1. NCBI lineage: Eukaryota > Metazoa > Chordata > Amphibia > Gymnophiona > Rhinatrematidae > Rhinatrema > Rhinatrema bivittatum. The sequence goes on along the minus strand of NC_042629.1, from coordinate 12,693,831 downwards.
GGATGGCTTGTAGATGGGTGGAGGCTGGGTGTTTGAAGTAGTCATCGGTGCGAGTAAGTTGTTGATTTTTTTCTCGAAGAATAATGCCAATTCTATGGATTTGTTTTGGGCTTCTTCTTCTGGATGACTGGTGGAACAGGTGGTGTGAGGACTGATACATATGAAAATAGTGTTTTTGGGTCGTACAGGAAGCTATGTATTTTTTTGGCATAGAAATCTCTCTTCGTGCATAATATGGCGGTCCTGTAGTGGTTCATAGCGGTTTTATAGTTGGCTTGATGGCAGGGGAGGGATCTTACGCCAGCGCTCTTTATGTCATAGGTCTTGTTTGAGCTTTTTCAGAGCTGTTGAGAACCAAGGTTTTTTTTTAGAATGTGCTGGATTGATTTCTTTGGATGTCAAGGGGCAAATTTTATTTGCTACTGAGAGCGTGATGTTAAGCCATGACGTCATAGCAGTGTCGGCGTTGGAGAGGTCCAAAGTTGGGTAGGTCCTTGGCAAGGCTGGTGCTGAGGTCGTCCATGGAGCATAGTTTTCTGAAAAGTATTGTTGATTTGGGGATGAAGGGAGTCAGTTTTTTCCTTATTGATAGTTCCGTGGATATCAACGAGTGATCAGACCAGGGGATGGGGGTACAAGTGGGCGAGATGGATTCATTTATGAAAATGAGGTCCAAAGTGTGGCCTGCTTTATGGGTGGGTTTATTTATAATTTTGCTTGAAGCCCATGGCCTGGAAAGAAGATAGGAGGGCTTCACAGTTGGGAGTAGGTAATGATTCAGATGGACTGAATCAAATCACGGTGAACCTAGAAGATGTGGTAGGCCTGATTGACAAACTGAAGAGTAGTAAATCACCTGGACCGGATGGTATACACCCCAGAGTTCTGAAGGAACTAAAAAATGAAATTTCAGACCTATTAGTAAAAATTTGTAACTTATCATTAAAATCATCCATTGTACCTGAAGACTGGAGGATAGCAAATGTAACCCCAATATTTATAAAGGGCTCCAGGGGTGATCCGGGAAACTACAGACCGGTTAGCCTGACTTCAGTGCCAGAAAAAATAGTGGAAAGTGTTCTAAACATCAAAATCACAGAACATATAGAAAGACATGGTTTAATGGAACAAAGTCAGCATGGCTTTACCCAGGGCAAGTCTTGCCTCACAAATCTGCTTCACTTTTTTGAAGGAGTTAATAAACATGTGGATAAAGGTGAACCGGTAGATATAGTATACTTGGATTTTCAGAAGGCGTTTGACAAAGTTCCTCATGGGAGGCTTCTAGGAAAAGTAAAAAGTCATGGGATAGATGGCGATGTCCTTTCGTGGATTGCAAACTGGCTAAAAGACAGGAAACAGAGAGTAGGATTAAATGGGCAATTTTCTCAGTGGAAGGGAGTGGACAGTGGAGTGCCTCAGGGATCTGTATTGGGACCCTTACTGTTCAATATATTTATAAATGATCTGGAAAGAAATACGAGTGAGATAATCAAATTTGCAGATGACACAAAATTGTTCAGAGTAGTTAAATCACAAGCAGATTGTGATAAATTGCAAGAAGACTGGAAAATTGGGCATCCAAATGGCAGATGAAATTTAATGTGGATAAGTGCAAGGTGATGCATATAGGGAAAAATAACCCATGCTAATTACACAATGTTGGGTTCCATATTAGGTGCTACAACGCAAGAAAGAGATCTAGGTGTCATAGTGGATAACACATTGAAATCATCGTCGTGTGCAGTGTGCTGCGGCAGTCAAAAAAGCAAACAGAATGTTGGGAATTATTAGAAAAGGAATGAAAAATAAAACTGAAAATGTCATAATGCCTCTGTATCGCTCCATGGTGAGACCGCACCTTGAATACTGTGTACAATTCTGGTCGCTGCATCTCAAAAAAGATATAATTGCGATGGAGAAGGTACAGAGAAGGGCCACCAAAATGATAAGGGGAATGGAACAACTCCCCTATGAGGAAAGACTAAAGAGGTTAGGACTTTTCAGCTTGGAGAAGAGACGACTGAGGGGGGATATGATAGAGGTGTTTAAAATCATGAAAGGTCTAGAACGGGTAGATGTGAATCGGTTATTTACTCTTTTGGATAGTAGAAAGACTAGGGGGCACTCCATGAAGTTAGCATGGGGCACATTTAAAACTAATCAGAGAAAGTTCTTTTTTACTCAACGCACAATTAAACTCTGGAATTTGTTGCCAGAGAATGTGGTTAGTGCAGTTAGTATAGCTGTGTTTAAAAAAGGATTGGATAAGTTCTTGGAGGAGAAGTCCATTACCTGCTATTAAGTTCACTTAGAGAATAGCCACTGCCATTAGCAATGGTTACATAGAATAGACTTAGTTTTTGGGTACTTGCCAGGTTCTTATGGCCTGGATTGGCCACTGTTGGAAACAGGATGCTGGGCTTGATGGACCCTTGTTCTGACCCAGTATGGCATTTTCTTAGGTGATGCGGCGTCAACATGGATATTAAAATCTCCTAAGATGATGGCTGGGGAGTCCTGTGTTGATGTGTTTGGCTATGATTTCGATGAGCGGAGAAGGGTCAAACTCTAGAAGCTCGGGGGGGGGGGGGCGTATATTAGACAAATTTGCAGCTGATTGGATTTGAATAATCCAATTTCTAGTTTAGTCATTGATTTCAAGATTTGATGTGATAGTCTCAGTTTTTTTTTTGCGGCAAATAATATTCTGCCCCTCTTTTTTTAAGTCTGGGTAAGGATAAGATGTCGTACAGTTGTAGTGGTACTTGATTAATTAAGGCAGTATCTGTGCTTTTCAACCAAGTTTCAGTGATTGCTCAGATATTGGGTTGGGTGTCCAGGAGGTAGTCATTGAGGATATGTGATTTTTTTGTAAGGGATTGAGAGTTGAGAAGCGTTAGGGTGATTAGGGAGAGGCCCAGGAATTGAGTTAGAGGAGAGGTCATGATGGGAATCAATGATCTCTTTGAGTGTTGATGATTGAGAGTGGGTAGTTTACCTCTGTTAAGGAATGGGTGTTAGATAATAGGGATGGGAAATGCTTGTATCATTTATTTATTTATGTTTTATTTATTTATTTATTTATTATTTTTAATTTTTATATACCGAGGTTCTTATAGAGACTACAAATCACTCCGGTTTACATATAACGATAAACTGCCCAACAGAGATAAGGGGCTTTACATAGAACAGTGGCACATATGGAACAATATAACTGGATGACAATTTAACATAATGATAATAAATAATATAGTATAGTTTAACATTGTAATTAATAAAATTATGTAATATAATCTGTATAATTTAACTATTTAACTTGGATATAGTGACATATTAACCATGCCAAATATAAATAATAAGATAAAATGAATTTTTGAACTTAGAAATTGTAGTCCAGTTGCAGAGGAAAATATAAATAATAAGATTAATTTTTAGAACTCAAAGATTGTTGTCCATTGCAGAGACCTGAAGGTAGGACTTGGTATGGTGACCATAATTAGGGGATACTTCTTATTTGGGAAGTCTTTCCGTCTTGGTAGGATTGTGAGTGGGTGACTTTTGATTAAAGGAGTAACCCCAGAGGGGGTTGGGGGGGGGGGATAGGATACTGAGAGTGCTAGATGTTTGATGAGGTCAGGAAGGGTGCTGGAGGATGCTTGCTGAGGTCTGGATGAGTGCTGGAGGATGATTGATGGAGTTCGGAGGAGTGCTGGAGGATGCTTTGAGGTCTGGATGAGTGCTGGAGGATGATTGATGAGGTCTGGATGAGTGCTGGAGGATGCTTGATGAGGTTGGGCAGGGTGCTGGAGGATGCTTGATGAGGTTAAGATGAGGCTGGAGGATGCTTGATGAGGTCAGGCAGGGTGCTGGAGGATGCTTGATGAGGTTAAGATGAGTGCTGGAGGATGCTTGATGTGGTCTGGATGAGTTCTGGAGAATGCTTGATGAGGTAGGACAGGGTGCTGGAGGATGCTTGATGAGGTTAAGATGAGTGCTGGAGGATGTTTGATGAGGTCTGGATGAGTGCTGGAGGATGCTTGATGAGGTCAGGCAGGGTGCTGGAGGATGCTTGATGAGGTTAAGATGAGTGCTGGAGGATGCAGGATGCTTGATGAGGTCTGGATGAGTGCTGGAGGATGCTTGATGAGGTTAAGATGAGTGCTGGAGGATGCTTGATGAGGTCTGGATGAGTGCTGGAGGATGCTTGATGAGGTCAGGCAGGGTGCTGGAGGATGCTTGCTGAGGTTTGGCAGTGCTGGGGGTGGATGTTTGATGAGGTTAATATGGGTGCTGGAGGATAATTGATGGGTGCTGGAGGATGATTGATGAGGTCTGGATGAGTGCTTGAAGCTGCTGGGTGAGATCAGGGTGATTGCTGGGTGAAGTCAGGAGAGATCTGCGGTGCGGTTGTATTAATGTTGTGAATGGAAGCTTGCAGTGGGAACTCGAAG